>NC_056732.1:606877954-607085454 GCF_019279795.1 Protopterus annectens | reverse complement strand
AGCCCAGGACCCATTTGAGTTAGGGATTGCTGGAAAATGGCTCAGTTTTGGGATTTCCTATTGGTTAATTTGTATTAAAACTGTATGACTTCACTTGTGTTTAAGCCCCACGTTTGTGCATAACTGTGCACTGCACTGTAGGGTTTAGCACTGCTGTGTATAGATGCAAATGCTTAGAAACACAATTTTCCCTTGATATCTGATAGAGAACCCTCCTTAGCTCCACTGCCTATCTGTGCACAACAGAGTTGCACATTCTGAGGCATTGACACAGTTTTCCACCCTTAGCCCTCCACAGAACAGCCGCCTTTGTTAGTCTCACAAGCAAATGCTGGTCCATCTAGTCCATTCCCACTAGTTACTACAGTATATACCTGCCATAATTGATAGACGGTTTCCCACCATTTCTCCAGCCAGCCTGATTGACATAGGCATCCTGAGGTAATGTAGTAATTGCCTCATGTATACTGACAACCATCTGGTCCTAAAGCAAACAAACACAGCATGTGAGAGATGTAACTATACCATGAAATTAGAATCAGTCCTCTCACATAACAATGTACAAGATGTACAACATGTTTTCAGCACACACAACTCCCCTCTCACACAAGATAAGGTCAAGGTACATAAACACACATACACAGAGTTGCTCACTAAGAGCCTATCAAAAGACCAGAGGCCTCCCAAGCACAAACAACGCACACATACTGGTACACGAACAGAATCCACCACTACACATAATAACACACATATCAGTGTCTCAGTAATTAGCACCCAAGGCAAAACACCTCAAAACCTAATGTTCTGGTCATAGGTGATTCAATAGTGAGACACACAAATGCCCCCCCTCATCAGGATGAACAAGAAGAAGGTTACTGTCAGCTGCCTGTCATGTTCCAGGGTTCGTCATATCATGTACATACTCAAATTGCTCAGCAACAAGTGCAGTTATGACTCTGTCACAGTACATTGTATGAATTACTTGAAACATACCTATCTGGACTATATAGGGACATGACCAAACTCCCAGATTATGTGCCCCAGGCAGGTATGTCCCTAGCCCTAAGCAGCATTTTGCCTTCACCTAGCATGATGTCACAATACAGACAAAAAATGATTTGATTTCAATAACTGGCGTAGCATCTGATGTCGCTCCAGGGGGATCCAGTTTCTGTCTGCCTGGGAAGTCATGATCAACAATCCACACTGCTTTGCCAGAGATGGCATTTACCTGTCTCCTCAAGGCTTTTGGATACTGGTAAACATGCTTGCCTCTCCCATAGTTCCTTTTTTAGGCAATGTCCAAACAACAAAACGTGTGATGTAAAGAAATCCACTAAAGATAAACTCAGGGTCATGCTTCTTAATGCTAGGAGCTTAAACAGTAAACTGCAGTCAATGGAAGCACCCCCCCCCCCAGCTTGGTAGATGCTGACATTTGTGCATTCACTGAGACCTGGTTCAAGGAGAGCACCCCGGCCATGCAAGGCTACAGTGCCTTTCACATGTTCAGCAAATGAGCATGAAAGAACCAGAGGTGAAGGCGTATTCATCTTCATTAAATCCAAATACACATTGAGACTGGTGAAACAGTCCGACTCTCTTGAGCTACTCTGGGTCCAGTTAATGCCCTCCACATCATCATTAGCTGTATGTCCCCTACCATGAACCCGGAGAAGCACATCACCTACCTGGACTTGCTAGAGTCGCTCAGTATACATCCAAGCACCTTGGACATGGGAGACTTTAATTTCCCTTCCATTGATTGGGTGACTTACATGAGCACAAACACAATCACTACAAGGTTCCTGGACTTTGTTAATTCAAATGCCCTGGAACAGTTGGTCTGCACCCCCACAAGGAGCTGAAATGTCCTGGGCCTAGTGCTCACCAGCATGGGGATCACTGCACTACCCCTGTGTTTTGCCCTCCATGGTAAGGTCAGACCATATGTCAGTCTCATTTGAAGTAAAGATCAAACCTGACACCCCCACAGGGGTAAAAAAAATGAAAATTTCTTCAGAGCAAACTATTGCCTACTAAGTGATGGTATAAAAAGTTTCAAAGCTCCTGCCAACATAGCCAGCAGTGACTCCTGTGCAGAGGAATACACAAATGCCCTGTACAGATGCATTGACTTGGCTGTACCCAACAGAAACAAAACCAGGTCTTCCCAAAAAAGCAAGCCACCCTGGTGAACTGTAAGTATAAATAAGCTATAAAACAAAAGGAGGAAAATGATATCTAAGAACAGGAGGGAACTTACTGAACAGAGGAAGAATACCTTCCACAGCTTGAACAAGCAAATCAGATATCTTGTTAAGTCCGCTAAGGCTAGCTACAAGTCTAAATTAGCATCCCTAGCTAAAGACAATCATAAGACATTCTTTAGCTACGTCTGAAACCTAAAAGGGAATGCCCAGCTGTGTGTCGAACTTATAGTGGACAGTATCACTCATACTGAACCTGAGGAAATTGCCAACCTGCTAGATGACAGATTTGGGAATAACATCACCCCCATGTCCCCACCAGACATACCCAAAGCATTCCTGACACCAGTCCTCTATCGAGTATCTCCAAAGAACAGGTCATACAAGCACTCTCCAAGGCCAAAAAACACGGCCTCTGTGAGACCAGATAACATCACAGTCTGCTTACTAAACAGTCTAAAACAAGACCTTGTGGAACCACTTGATACTGTCTTTAAACATAGCCTGAGAACTGGCTTTGTCCTGGCAGAGTGGAGAACAACAGTAGTAATCCCCTTATGGGCACTATCGAACCATAAGCCTAACCAGCCTTATCTGCAAGGCCATGGAAAGAACCATCATGGACCTTGTCCACAAGGGCATAGGTGACCTTCAAACCCTTGATCCGACTCAGTTTGGTTTCACCAAGGGTAGATCTTGCTTATTAAACCTAGTGGACATCTTTGAGGATGTCACCAAAGTCCTGGATGAGGGCAAAAGAGTACATACCACCTATCTTGATTTAGCCAAGGCCTTTGACACAAACTACATTCAGGTTTCATTGAGAAACTCTCCCAGCTTGGGATTAACCCATGCATTACTAGATAGGTAGCAAACTGACTCACCAACAGAATGCACACTGTCAAAGTTGAGGAGTCCACCTCCACCAGTAGACCAGTTACTAGTGGGGTACCACAGGGATCTTTGCTGGGCCCTCTACTTTTTAGAATCTATTTCTCTGAAGTCCAGCTGTAGGTAAGTGGCCTGTGGCTTACCAAGTTTGCAGATGACTGTAAACTAAGCGCATAGGTTCATAGGTTGGTACTAGGCTATCAGCCCTAGGGCCTGTACAAGCCTAGCCATAACAATTCCCTGGCTATTTCTTCCCACACTATTTACTTCCCTGGACCCCTGTCTAGCAGGGTGACTGACGTGATCCCCGGGGTGAATTTCCTTTCTCCCATCCAATCGTCAAGGTTCCTTTTGAAGAGGACCAAAGAGGCACTCTGCTTGACATGTATGGGCAGTCTATTCCAGAGTCTGGGGAGTCTCTGGGTCAGGAACATATCCCTCCAGCATGTTTTGTTTATTGTGATGACAAGGTTTAGATCCCTGGAGCGTGTGGCTCTGAGGGATTGGGATTTCTTTAAGTGTAGCATGTCCAACAGCTCTGGGTTTGACATGGCCTTGTATGTTAAGCAGAGATTGCCTCTGAGTAGACGATATGGGACAGAGTATAGCTGGAGATTTTTAAGGCGGCTAGCATAGGGCATCTGCTTTAGGCCTGTGATTCTTTTAGTGAGGTATTTCTGCGGCCTTTCCAGCTGTTGCAGATGTCTTGTGAGGTACATACCAAACAGGGCGTTGTATTCTGTAATGGGTCTAATGAGGGATGAGTACAGTGGGACAATGTCCTCCTTTTTTCTGGATGAAAAGCCCTTAGTGATGAGGTGTGCCACATAGAAGGATTTCCTGACTGTTGTGGCGATGTGGTTATCGAAGGTGAGACCATTGTCCACCTGTGTCCCTAAGTCTCTTATCACACTTTCGGTATTTAGTGTACTGCCACCTATATGGTAATTCACAGATACATGTTTTTTTCCAAAGGGGATATCTTTACATTTCTTGGCATTGAGCTTGAGCCCATGGCTTTGGCACCAAGCATTTGTTTCTGTAAGGCCCTTTTGTAGAGTATCCACATCATTTGGGGATTCAATAATGGCTCCCAGTTTGCACTCATCTGCGAACTTTGTTAGTCAGAGTCCCTTAGTGTTGGCCTGTACTTCAGAGAAGTAGATGCCAAACAAGAGCAGTCCCAGGACTGAACCCTGAGGTACTCCACTTGTCACTTGTCTGGAGCTGGATTTGGAGTCGGCTACTTTTACAGTGTGGGTTCTATCTGTAAGCCAGTTAGCAACCCATTGGGTGACATAGGGATTAATGCCCAGCTTGGTAAGTTTATCTATGATTACAGAGTGGGGGATGGTGTCAAAGGCCTTGGCAAGGTCTAGATAGGCTGTGTGGACCACCTTACCCTTGTCCATGGCTCTGGAGACTGATTCGAAGAAGTCAGTCAGGTTCAGGAGACAAGATCGGCCCTTCATGAACCCAAACTGGGTGGGGTCCAGTGTTTGAAGGTTGCCAATGTCTTTGTTTATAAGTTCCGTGATAATACGCTCCGTGGCCTTGCAGATAAGGCTTGTCAGACTGATGGGACGGTAGATTCCGGGATCCAAGGTGGATCCCCCCCTTGTGGAGTGGGATAACTGTAGCTCTGCGCCACTCAGTGGGCTTGAAACCTGAGGTGAGGCTATGATTAAACATGACACTTAGGTGAGGTGCCAGTTCATATTGTAGTTCATGTAGTACACAGCCCGGGATGTCATCTGGTCCCATGGATGCTGTATTCTTAGCTTTGGAGAGTGCGTTTTTTACCTGTGTGGCCGTTATTACCGGAATTTGGCAATCTTCTGGTATTGAGATGGGCCATTTAGGGGGTGAGAGGGGGTGAAGTTGGCACTGAATCGATCTGCCAGGATATTGGCAATATCCTTGGGATCAGGGATTCCTTACTGGGAGGCAGGGGTGGTGTATTCATAGAGTCCTCCAGTGATATCATATTACAGAAAGGGCTGTCAAACAAATGATTGGTGCCAAACTCATGGACTAAAACTTAACCCATTATATTTGATGCCATTCTGATTTAGCTCAGAGCAGATCTGAGCATTGCCATTTAGATTCTTGACAAAGTTATAGAATGCCTTGTGGTTGTCTTTGGAATCTTTGGCAATTTTATTTTCATAACTAGCTTTGGAGGATTTTATGAGGGATCTCAGTTTCTTACTGAGGCTGGTAAGGGAGTTATTTGCATCCTGGGATTTTCCTCTTTTCTGCAACAGTTTCTTCCTTTTGTTGTAAAGTTTGTTTATGGCAGGGGACCACTATATTGGCTTCCTTTTTTTGGATGAGAGCATCTTGGTTCTGTTTGGGATGGCACGATTCATGCATGAGTGGATGTGTTCGTACAGTGCCTTAGTGTAGGATTTAGCAGTTGAACTTTCAGTTCCCGAATGCATGGGTGTCATGAAGTTTGTCACTTCTGACTTGAGTAGCATGAAGGTGGCTTTGGAGAAGTTTTTTATGGAGGTTTCCTTTCTGGGGTATGGGGGTGGTGCATTCATAGAGTCCTCCAGTGATATCATATTACAGAAAGGGCTGTCAGATAAATGATTGGTGCCAAACTCATGGACTAAAACTTAACCCAAAAAGTGCCTCATTATCCCATTAGCAAAGAAGTAGACCCTGCTAATTATGTTATAGATAGCACCCCTCTAAGCTTAAACTCATTGAGGTGACACTTGGTAACACAGGCTGATAGCGATCTAAACTTTGATCACCACGTGTCCATAGTGGTAAGAAAAGCATTCTACATTGCACATCTCATAAATAACAGCATCACATCCAAGACCAGGGAGGTTGCAGCTCTGCTGTTACTCGACCCTTATAAGACCACTAATTGAGTATAATGCTCCCTTCTGTATGTACCTCACCAGACACCTGCAGCAACTGGAGCAACCACAGAGGTTTCTATCCAAGAGAATCCAGGGTCTCCAAAACATGACATACATAGAAAGACTGAAAGCCCTGTCATTACTCTGTATCATACAGGCTGCTGAGTGGCGACCTGTGCCTGGCCTACAGAGCAGTCTTGGACCTTGCCCTAATGGAAGTACTGCACATCCGCAAATCAAGTAGGACAAGAGTAATTCACTCCAGGGATCTCAACCTAGCCTGTGACATTAAAAGAACATGCTGGACAGACAGATATATGTTCCAGCAGTTGCTGCTCCTCTGGAATAAGCTCCCACTCCATTTGAAGCAGAGTTCCCCAATGACCCTATTCAAGGTCAGCCTTGACAACTGGAATGGTGACCGTAAATTCTCCCCAGGGGTGGCACCTATGTCCCTCATGGATGGGGTAGTTTGTGCTGATCACAATCACTCTGCAAACAATGACCATCTAACTGTGGTCAATAGTGGTACTTGGGTTATTACATGACTAGGCTTGTAAAGGTCCTAGGGCCAATAGCCTAGTAACTTCCTGTGAACCTATGAGCAGTATCCTACTGCCCCTGAGATTGGCAGGTCTGTAATCTTTTGGAGGGTGAGGCACAGATCCTTGAGCCTATCCCATCAGTGTTTTTAAGAAAGCATATAGTTCTCCTTTGCTAACTGAGGCTCCCCCTAAAAAAATATTTAGGAAATGTAGTGTTTCCTCCACCTTGCTGAGTCTACAGGGCCCCTTGTTTGCGGATCCTGCTTCTGTATCTCCATCTACCATTTTTTAAAAAATATCTGTCTTCTACAAATCCTGTACTGCAAGATCAACAAAGCAAGTGGTTATAATCCAAAAACTGAAGGTACTGAAGACACCAACAAGTCAGATGTTCTGGTCTTGGGTTCTCTCGGGGTTTTCGAGGTTCCTCCTGACTGCCCCCTCTCCCCCGAAGAGGGGCGTCAGAAGGAAACACACAGACTCCCACAGGAGACTGTCCACCCTTGGACCAGTAGCCTGGCAATCCCTATCCCAAGATCACTTCAGCCCCAGAGTGTTTACCAAATGCATGGCAGTGGTCACAGCTCACCTGAGACATCAGGATTCCACCAAGTGTCACTTCTTCAGTCTATAAACTACACCCTTCAACTTTGCAAGAATCTAAAAATTCAACAAATCTACTATAGTTAAATAGTCAAAATGTTAACCAGACTAACAGATCAATTAATTCTGGACATCCATAAATTTGTATGCTTCTGTTACAAACCAAAAGATCAAAGCCAGGTTTGTCCTGAAAGTTCTAGGTCTAATGGCTGCGGCCATTGTTCTTCTACCACTGGCTCGCTTTCACATCGTCTCCTGCAGTGGAAGCTTTTCACGCAGTGGTCGTATCACAATCTTCCGATGAGACACGAGATCTTAGTGAGCTCATCTGGGCTGGTGGATATTTTCCCTCTTCTTCATCAGGGCCAGTTGCCACAGTCACCACGGATGCCTCTCTGATAGAATACCATCTGCACATAAATGTCCTGGAGATGAGAGCAGTGCTTTTAACGTTGCAAGCCCTCGGCGACTTTCTTCCCACGGACTATTGCAGTACAGACGGACAACATGTCCGTGGTCTGGTACATCAACAAACAGGGTGGAACCAGGTCCTATCCCTTATGTCGAGAAGCTCTCAGACTTTGGCAATGCTCTTCTCAGCGGTTTCTGATAGCGCACATCCCGGCAGGTCCAACCTATTGGCGGACAGGCTAAGCAGATCTTTCTGATGCCTCACGAGTGGTCTCTCAATCAATCTGTAGTGGATCAGATTTTGCTACCCTCAAAACAACAAGTGCCCAGACTACTTCACTCTATTTCCCCTTCCAGGCCAACCCCTGAGAGACTCTCTAACCCAGGATTGGCCTTGGGGACTCTTTATGCTTTTCCTCCCTTTCCATTGATTCCACAAGTCATTCAGAAAGCCACCGTTTTGAGAGCCAAATTGATCCTCATTGCTCCTTTTGGCCTCGACAAATTTGGTTTCGTCTCTGCATCGTCACCTTCTGGTGCAGCCCTGGCATCTGGACCCAGTTCAGCACCGGGCCATTCATTCTCTCAACCTCACTGCTTGGTTGCTCCACTTCCTTCCTAGCCAGGCTTCCAATGATTTCTGACTCAGTCAGAGACATTATAGTGTCTTCTTTGAAGTCGTCCACTAGGACTATTTATGCTAGCAAGTGGCGGCGATTTTCGATTTAGGCGAACTCCAGAAATATTGATCCTTTTACTGCTCCATTACATTCTGTTTTAGATTTCCTAGCGGAGGTTTTTCATTGGGATCCTCGTCATCTACAGTCAAAGTACAACTGGCTGCTATTTCCAAGTATCATGTTGGCTTGCATGACAATAACATCATGTCTCATAGATTATGCAGGGCCTTTTTGAGAGGAGTTTTCTCCTAAAGCCACCTATAAAGCATCCTCCTCCGCAATGGGATCTAAACTTAATGTTGGCATCCTTGATACTACCTCCTTGAACCGTCTGCTTCATGTTCTTTGAAGTTATTGACGTGGAAGACTATATTTTACTGGCTGTCACTTCTGCAAGAAGGGTTTCGAGATTCAAGCTCTCTGTATTCGTTCACCTTATTTGGTTTTCATAAGGACAGGGTATCGTTAAGAACTAACCCGTCCTTTCTCCCCAAGGTTGTATCTCAAACCAATATTAACCAATCTATAGATCTACCAGTCTTTTTCCTAACTATTCCGACAGAGCTGAACAGAAATTGCATTTTTGGATGTCCATCGTCAGCTCAGGTACTACTTGCATAGGACTAAACAAATTAGAAAATCGGACCAATTGTTTGTCTCTTATGCAGAAAACAGGTTAGGTCTTCCAGTTTCTAAAGTGACCTTATCCAGATGGTTGACTTCCACCATTTCCTATGTGTACTCTCTCAGAGGCAAACAACTATCTTCTAAGCCAAAAGCACACTCCACCAGGAGTCTATCCACTTCTGCAGCTTTTCAGGATAGACTTCCCATTGATGCCATTTGTGCAGCAGCTACTTGGGCCACGCCTCATACCTTTGTTTCTCATTACAAGTTGGATTTGGCCTCCAGAGATAGGGCCAGTTTTGGTTCCACAGTTCTCAAGAGTCTGTTCCGTTGAGCCACCCGGGATTCAGGTGCTAGGGGCGTCCCATCCAGCAAGAATGAATAGATTGACAACAACATTTAAAGTTATGTACCTACCATAACGTTCCATGTTAGTTGTCTTCGACTTCTTTCTACCTCCCTCCTTCCCCCTGGCCTGGACAGATCTTGAAGAGTTCCTAATAGTTTGTTTCCTCTGGATCTTTGTTATGAGGACTTCTTTTAGGAAACTTTGTTCCTAATTTGGTTAAGATAACCTTTAGCAGGGTAAGTTAGCTGCCAAACGAGATCTGAGGTAGTTCCGCCTTGCATCATGGGATATAGGGTTGCCTCGAGCTGGTAAAAGGAGTTCTCGAGCTAAAGCAAACCCATCCAGCAAGAAAGAAGGCGAGAGAAGACAACTAACATGGAACGTTATGGTAGGTACATAACTTCTAATTCTGTATGTACCTCACCAGACACCTGCAGCAACTGGAGCAACCACAGAGGTTTCTATCCAAGAGAATCCAGGGTCTCCAAAACATGACATACATAGAAAGACTGAAAGCCCTGTCATTACTCTGTATCATACAGGCTGCTGAGTGGCGACCTGTGCCTGGCCTACAGAGCAGTCTTGGACCTTGCCCTAATGGAAGTACTGCACATCCACAAATCAAGTAGGACAAGAGTAATTCACTCCAGGGATCTCAACCTAGCCTGTGACATTAAAAGAACATGCTGGACAGACAGATATATGTTCCAGCAGTTGCTGCTCCTCTGGAATAAGCTCCCACTTCATTTGAAGCAGAGTTCCCCAATGACCCTATTCAAGGTCAGCCTTGACAACTGGAATGGTGACCGTAAATTCTCCCCAGGGGTGGCACCTATGTCCCTCATGGATGGGGTAGTTTGTGCTGATCACAATCACTCTGCAAACAATGACCATCTAACTGTGGTCAATAGTGGTACTTGGGTTATTACATGACTAGGCTTGTAAAGGTCCTAGGGCCAATAGCCTAGTAACTTCCTTTAAACCTATGAGCAGTATCCTACTGCCCCTGAGATTGGCAGGTCTGTAATCTTTTGGAGGGTGAGGCACAGATCCTTGAGCCTATCCCATCAGTGTTTTTAAGAAAGCATATAGTTCTCCTTTGCTAACTGAGGCTCCCCCTAAAAAAATATTTAGGAAATGTAGTGTTTCCTCCACCTTGCTGAGTCTACAGGGCCCCTTGTTTGCGGATCCTGCTTCTGTATTATTCTGTAATATTTTTTGTTCATATATTGTCTCTGATGTAGCTACAACAACGTTGTGGCGAAAACGCTTGTTAAATAGAAATAAATTGCGTTAAGGTTTAAACGCTCTGGTGTGGACACTATATTTTTTCGGGCTTCTGGAGCAAGGTTCCCGTGGATGTTTGCTTACTTGTAGTTTTTCTTGTTTGATTTTCTTTCCTTAGAAATACAAATCAACTCATTAACACCAGCGAACCCTGTAACAGGTAGGAACTATTCCAAAGCACTCTACAGCCTATTAAGTGATAGTTTGTCAAAATTCATAGCCCCTCCTCACCCCAAGTTCACAATAACCTATGCAGGATTTTTCACAGAGACCCTGTACAACCATATAAATCGTTGTATAGAGGCTGCTGTATCTACCAGAAGTAAGCCCAAAACAAATTCTAAAAACAAAACACACTGGTGGAATTCTAAATTTAAGAGGGTATATAACAAAAAGAAAAAAGTCATGGCTAAAGTCAGGAAGAGCAAATCCCATAGTGATAAGAGGTCTCTCATTAAACTAAACAGGAAACCAAGTGGACTAATTAAGTCCAACAAGGACAATTAGAAGGTTAAGGTAGCCTCACATGGTAAAGACAGCCAAAAGGCCTTCTACAGCTATGTCTGTAACCACAAAGGTAGCACACAGTAGTGTGTTAAACTGGTGGTCAGTGGTGTCACCTTCACTGAGAAGAGTGACATAGCGAATCAGCTGGCTAGCAAATTAAGCTCAAACTTCACCCTTTACTCCCCCCGGGCTCTTTGTTATAAAATACCTACTAACATACCCCCCAGCTATTAGTAGGGAGCAAGTTCTGGTGGCGCTCGCTAAAGCCAAAAAACATAGCCTCAGTGGGCTGTGGCAGTACCTCTGGATGCCTTAAGATTAGCTTAAAACATAACCTATCAGGACCACTTGAGTGACTTTTCCAACTACAGCTTCACTATAGGCTTTGTACCCTGAGAATGAAGGACTATAATGATTAGCCCACTTCACAATTGTGGACCATCAACCCACTCTGGAAACTACAGACCTTTAGTCTGACTAGTCTAATATGCGAAGCCATGGAACAAATTATCATGGAAATGACCAACAAAGACATAGGCAACCTTTAGACCCTGGACATAACCCGGCTTTTGTTTGTCAAGGGAAGTTCATGCCTACTAACTTTGGTGGACTTCTTTCAGAAGGTCACCAAGGCAGTCAGTAAGTGGAAAATGATGCATACTGCCTACCTGGACATGGCTTAGGTATTTGATACAATACCCCACTTAGTTATAGTTGAAAAGCTCACCATACTGGCCATAAACCTCTGCATAACACACTGGATTGCCAACTGGCTCACAAACAGGATCCGGCAAGTCAGGATTGGTGAGACCACCTCCACTAAGAGACTGCTCACCAGCTGGGTATCTCAGGGCTCATTGCTGGGACTGCTCCTATTCTGCACTACTTCTTAAAAGTAAAGGCTAATATCATGAGCCATTGGTTGACCCAAGTTTGCAGATGACTGAAAAGTTAGAAGTTGTCATAGATTCCCCCCATGACACAAACATCTTACATAAGGGTCTAACACTGACAAATGACTGGTGGCAAAGTCACAAATTATAACTCAGTGCCAAGAAATACATCATAATACCTTTTGGGAATTCTGCCATCAAGGCTAATTACCCCATTGATAAGACAGCCATAAGAGTTGACCCAGTAGTCAGGGATCTGGGAACATATGTAAACAGTTATCTGGCCTTGACCAGTATGTCTGTGTTGCCCAACTGATAAGTAAGGGCATGGCATCTAGGTCCAAAGAAGTCATAGTGCCGCTTACTTTATTTAGTCTTTGGCATGTACCTGACCAGACATAGTCAACAGTTGGAATGCCTGCTCGCATAGGTTCCAGGAGAATCCAGGGTATAAACACATTGTCCTGTAAGGATCTTGTTAAAGCCCTATCAGTATACTGTATGTCCTACAGGTTACTGACAGGTGATCTATGGTTGGCCATACAACGCATTCTTGAATCCAGCTCTGATTGACCTTTTGCACATCTGCAAAATGAACAGTTCAGAACCACTAGATCCAAGGATTTAAATGTTGCTTACAACATAAGTAGGACATGTTGGTGAGATAGATATGTGTCTCAGAGGATCATCAGGCTACCCCTCCATGTGAAGCAGAGTCCATCTCTAACTCTGTTTAAGAATAACCTTGACCAAAGAATGGAAAATTGGAAATTCATTCCAAGTCTGATCCCCCGTGTGTCTGATAGAAGCAGGCACTAACTATACCCAGGCTAACGTATCACTCCACATAACCTTTAGAAACTTCCTAACTAATATACCCATCCTAAAAAATACCCGCAGTATATAGGGACACAGGTTGGGTTACATGGCTAGGCTTATAAAGGCCTTGGTGGTCACTATACTAGTATGTATTTGTGAAACCCCCTTGCAAACAAATTTCTCCTTTGTGGGGTCTCAACTAAGTTATAGAAAAATTGACTTTGCCACCTTTCAAACTAGCAGCTCAAACTGATGTTTAGCTCTTAATGTGGAAAACTGTTTTGCTTATTGCTATGACATCTGAAAGGAGAGTTTCTGAGCTGCATGCTCTCATGGTGGAGCACCCTTACCTTCACTTCCTCAAGGATGGGGTTGTATTGCTCCATTAATCATTTTTTCATGCCAAAAGTGCTTTCAGAATTCATTCTTAGTCAGTTCATCAATCTCCTTAGGTTCTTTCCAGAACCTAAGAATTGGGGACAGAGACAAAACATTGCACGTTGGTTGCCCTCTGGTATTATTTTATTTTATTTTATTTTTTATTTAACATTTGTTGACCGGGAATGTCCGACTAGGTTCCACAGAGCCTGTTTTCAGCGGAGGCCCGGGGAGAAATGCTCCAGATGCATGTTTTTGGAATGTGGGAGGAAACCGGAGTACCCGGAGGAAACCAACACAGGGAGAACATGCAAACTCCACACAGAAGGCACCCCAGCTGAGAATCGAACCAGAGAACCTCTTGCTGTGAGGTGACAATGTTAACCACTGCACCACTGTTTTTTGTTGCATCCACCATGGCAGGGAGAATCCAGGCAAAATAAAGGCACCCTTCACTAGGGCCTTTTCTTGTTCAGTAATATTTTGGAAAGTGGTGGATTCAAGTATTGTAGAGGCAGAAACTTGGTCTTTGGTCCATACTTTTATATGAAGCACTGCAAACTGGATGCTTTTAGTAGATCCAGAGCAGGCTTCACTAGGACCATTCTCCAGGACCTCCTGGACCTTTATTCTTCCTCTTCCTCCTCCCAGGTTGAGTAAACATTGGGGATCTACCATTATACCAGTTAAGGCAGTGTGTTTTTTGAACAAAGTACTGTTATTTGAGTTCCATTTACCTGTAACAGTAGATATTCGTAGAACACAATGCCTTACTGGCAGCACCCTCCCAACATTTTATTTGGATGTATATAGTTTTTTTTTTTTTCTTGGTGGTTGCTGCTGTGTTTTGTTCAGCAGGTTTTTTGTGTGTGTGTGTGTGTGTGTGTGTGTGTGTGTGTGTGTGTGTGTGTGTGTGTGTGTGTGTGTGTGTTGTAGAGCAGTAGGTGTTCATAAAGCTTGAATTTTCCATCTGCTCTTCCTTTTGGGCCCAAGAGATATAGCAGACGGCTGCTTCTGTCTGTGTCTGTGAAGCACTGTCCTGCTGTGGCGGCAGTTGATTTGTCCTTCACAGACATTCAGAAGGAGGAGTCTGAAGCTCTGAGAGACTACCAGACAGCTGGAAGTAAGGCAGTTTGTTCTAGGGCTGTGCAGTGGTGCATAGGTTCATAGGTTAGTACTAGGCTAGCTCCACTTGCGGGCCATTTTAAGCCTAGTTAATTATCACTTGTGAGAATCAAACCCTGCACATTTTAGCTATAAGGTAAACAGCTTAACCACTAAGCCAACTGTTAGTGTTGTCACCTCGCAACAAGAGGTTCTCCAGTTCTATTCTCCCCTGGGTTCCTTCTGTGTGGAGTCTGCATGTCCTCCCTGCATTCGTGTGGGTTTCTTCTGGGTGCTCCAGTTTAATCTCAGATTTCAAAGACATGCGCCTGGAGCATTTCTTCCCTGCCCTCTGCTGAAAATGGACTCTTGTCTTAGTCGGACTTTCCTGGTAAACAAATATTAAATAAGTAAAATAAAATACATAAATGAACATTTGCTGTTACAGGTAAGTGGAACTTATGCAACTACTTTTCTATTACTTTGTGTGTGAGCACACACACACACACACACACACACACACACACACACACCTGCCATTGACTTAAAAAAATTAAAATGTATAGAACGAACACAGACAGCAAGAAAAGAAACTATCATTCTTGTAAATTAACAGTAGTGATACTGATCCGTGACCAAAAAGCAATGCTATTTAGGTCTGTTTCTTTGAACAAAACTGTTAGAAAAAAATGGCTTTGTGAAAAATGAAAAATAAATATTTTTACAGGGGGCAACTCCCCTGTACCCACACACCCCCTGCTACTTCAGTGTACCAGTTCTAAGATTGCACAATACCAGGGAATTGGGAAATTACAGTATTCAGTAATATCACAAAAATACTGGTCTCCTCCTTAATCTTTTAGAAATGTATTCCTTACAGTTACTTCACCTACCGTGGAATACTTTTGAACAGATTCCATATGGACCAAGTAGTGGGTACTCAAATGTATATGTATGCGTGTGTAAATATATATATATATATATATATATATATATATATATGTATGTATGTAGAGAGAGAGAGAGAAAGATTAGCTATATAGTGATGTATATATAGATGGTATAGATATACTTGTAGTTATTTGTTTGTAGGTATAGTTGAGTTTCTGTGTATCCCTCTATCTTTGTGTGTGTGTATATATATACATACATACACTCACATATATATATATATATATATATATATACACACATATATATATATATATATATATATATATATATATATATATATATATTTTATATATATATATATATATATATATATATGGATCTACTTTGACTCATCAAAATTGCACTTAATCGAATCTCAGCCATTCCCAGTTGTTTGAAACTACACTAATCTGAAAGCACGGACTAAAAAAATCCTTTTCCTTGGAAAGGAACCATTTGGCCACCATGTTGAGCTTTGCCTTTTCTTCAATGTAGTGTGATCACGGAGTTGGAATATTTAAGTTGGGGGGGAAGCCCCCCAATTTGGTGGGTTTAGTTTTGGTCCATTTACCTTTTTATTCATGGTGGCCAAGTGGTTCCTTTCCAAGGGAAAGGATTTCGGTAGTCTGTGCATTTGGACTAGTATAGTTTTTAGTATAGTTTTGTGAAATAACTATTCTAATACTGCACAAACATGCAAACACTTCATACACTTCGAATATATCGAATAGCTTTAATTAATGCAAAAAAGTAGCTCATAGCAAAAAATGCAATTGTTTTCCTTATTTTATTCATTTTATGCGATTTGGACTTTATTTCAAACATTTTCTGTAGTTATTCAAATATTTTTTCAGTATCTCACAGTCTCAGACATTTCGTTTAACTAGAAATTAGCTCTGAGCATTCTGAGTGCTTCATTTTATATTTTGTGAATAAGAAATCATTTAAGTAAGCTTTGATACCTGAAATTTGTTTCTGACTTGTTTCTGTGAGTTATATGTGCAGTATGATCCATTCGTCTATATTCCTCCACCATTAACTGAGTGCCTTCTCGGTCCTGAATGTGGATTTCTGGATCCCATTCTGACACCATGTCACTCGTCTTGGTTTATAATTGAAGACGAACAGGTGGGGTAGTTCATTTATATTCTTTATTACATAGAAACACACCAGGATGGATAACAGTAGTACAAAATATAAACAAACTGATTAATTGACAGATCACACAGACATGCATGCTTAAATCTCAACAGCTTGCTACAAAGTGGCAGTCAGGTTCGCACATGCTCAGTATTTATACACTTGTGCAAGAAAGCTTCTTAAAGTTATACATACATATTGATCTACAGGACTGTTTTGAGAAATGGCATCTCATACTAACCATATACATGTCTGATCTTTTGGCTCTTCAATCTTCGCATTTTGGGACTCACTGTAGCAGGTCACAACGTTTCAAATGGTTGCCCCAAATTTCTCCTTGTAGCATAAATACCACCTTGGGCCTCCCCTGAAAAGATGCCACTAGATTAGTGGGGCTAACCTGGTCAGCAAAGGCTAAAAATAAAATAAATTAAATATAATATGCTTTTGATAAACAGACTTACAGATTTTGTGTTTGTTTTTGTTGTTGAAAGTACTAATCAAGTGACAGAACTATCGAAGATGGGAACATAAGTGCGTTCTGTGCTTGCATTAAATTAACTGGGACTTTATCTTAATGCTGCTGCTTTGCTTTTGGATATACTGACAATTTCAGCATTAGTGGTAGGATGTTAATGGTCAGAGTAGGGCCTATGTGCATAGGTTCATATTTGTTAAGGAAAGTGTGTGCATTTGTCCAGGTCAGTGTTAGAGTAACAGTTAAGTTAGTGGATACATTTAGTGGTTTGTATATGCGTTGGTGTATTTGAAGAGTGTGTGTGTGTGAGTGAATGAGTGTTATTTAGTGGTACTGTTAGGGAAAGGATTTTTGTAAGGTAATGTGCAGGTTTGGGATTAGGGACAATTGTGGGGCAATGGTTAACACACACGAATAAGGTGGTGCAGGAAGGCATTCTTCATACCTGTAGTAGTAGCAGTGGCATATAGATTTAGGTCATTTTATGTTCCACATTACTGATATCTGCGATATTTGCAGGGTATAGTCCATTCTACCCAGAGTACTGACAGTGGCACACAAATTTAGTTCTTTTCCTGACTGCTTGAGAAATAAATCAGCTGAGAACCTTTTCATTCTCTGACTTGAATTTGCATTGTAATCAAGGGCTTTGTAGACATCATCATCATCTAAATGTTGCTTGCAACTATTCAAATATCAATTTTCTGTACCATTAATGTCATGAACTGAGGTACTCCCTTTGGTATCAGCTGCCATGCTTGGAGAATTAAGTTTTAGACCTCTGGAAGTAGAAGTAATGACCAGAAATTAGTTATACTAACTCATTCCTCCTCCTCATCTCACTAGTGAGATAGTCTACTTTGAGGACAAGTAGACATATAAGACAGAGAAGAAAACTACCCAAGTCCACATAACTCATTCTCCTCCTTCAGCAAACCCTACTAAAATCCCTCAAACTGTTACATTCGAATTACATCAGAATCGTACAGGCTTTTTAAGATAGTGACATCATTCACTTAAAAAGTTGATAGTGTAAGAGTTTTGTATTAAGACTAATTTCTTGTAGACTAAGGAGTCTACATCTATAATGTCTAGAATCAGGTATTGAATATAGTTTGCAAAATCTGAGACAGAGCAAGATTTTGAGGCAAAATAATGGATATCCCAGTGGGTCAGCTGAGAGGTCAAAATTTGGCTGCAACTATCATTGTATGGCTTTAAGTACGAGTCCAGAGGATCAATTCATTTATTACCTGTATCTGAAACAGATGGCTTGTGTTTTGAGAGATCTTGTGAATGATGAATTAGGCAAACAACTATCTGGAGATCCAGCAGAATCCACATATGTATCTTGGAGAAATTATGGAAGCTCATAATGGATTTACATCACTCTCTGGAGTTTCAGGTCACTGAAAATGAACCGACTTATTCTAACCTTTCTGAATATCAAATGCTCAAAAAATCCTCAGACATGCTGACTGTCACAAGTGTAATATGCCTCCCTTGAAAGCACCATGTATAACAGAATTGTGATCTTTATGGCTGTGAAGACATTTATTAATGTGTGTGTAGTGAAGGCATGCTTGATAACTTTATGGCTATTTGCATGCCACCATAGCACTAATGTATTCTTAGCTTATGTAGTCACATCATAATTACTCTTCCATCTGAGTGGTGGCTGTAGGTCATCTGGGCATATCCACAATATTTTCCGTGAAGAACCTGACATAATCCTGTTCACTGTTTATTGAGTAAAATTGTTGCTTCAAAAGCACCTATTCCTTTGCTGAGCAGTAATTAGAATATGGTGAGCCTTGCCTCTTTTATTATTTTCAGTTCTTGGCAGGTTCAGTATTCTCAGCTCAGATGTCGACCATCAGATTGGAGTGAGCGCTGACAGCAAACATGTTTTTTTTTTTTTGTTTGTTTGTTTTTACAATAAGTATCAAATTTCTTCTGCAGGTTCATTGATGTAGGGTCTACTTGTAATTGTAGTGACCAGGGATCAGTAGCAACCTAGAAACAGGGAAAGTTAGGGGGATTGGGCTTGAATATGTTGACATCTAGCTTATCTACCCATGGGGGAGGTATCTGATTTTCTGACACTGATATTCTGTAGCTAACGCTGAAGACCAGCATAAGTATCACATAATTGTGTGTGTATATTAGAGGAGCAGGCAGGTGCTGTGTTATGAGCAGAAATATGTGTACATTTGTGGTTATAACATTGCACGTCTTCTCTTCTAAGAAATTGTAGTTCATGCTTAAGTATCCAAGTTGCTGATCAGATGACACTAAGTTTGGACAAGTCTGTCTCCTCTGCTTCCTGAAGATTGATATAATGTGCCACCAGCTGCTATCTCAGGTTGGCAACCCTACGCTCTGGGGTAAACATCAGTCCAGGGGGGAGCAGCAGCTAGAAAGAGAGGCACCGGCAGTGAACAGTTGATGGATTTTCTGAGGGTAGCCCCATCCCCCAAAAAACGATTGCATTTCATATGTCTTCCAGACAGCGTAAAGATAGTAGTACTCAAACCTTGCGATCAAACCCAAAGTTGAAGTTGACATAGGCATGGGTAGTGTCAGATTACTGAAAGCAGTAGAATTATCATGTTAAGTTGTTTAATAGTCTTTTGAAATGCAGATAAGATCCTGTATGGCTGAGCTATCCCTTCCCATTGCAGCTGACACCTTGCAGAATGAAACTAACAACCCTTGCTAAACGAATCTGGGAAACTTAACTCTCATTGCATTGGTGGTGGTGCTTTCAGTCTCAAGCATTATGTATGCTGGCTTCAGATCCATGTCCAAAATGGCTACAAGTTCCTACACCCTTGAGTACTGGAAGTGTATGCCTGCTCAGACTTTGGAGACATTTGGGCATGTAACTGTTATCACTTGTTGCTGTTTGATGTGTTACTGAGTCCCTGTTTATGCTGATGGGGAATGTATCATTGGCTGAACAGATAATGAAGCTGTGCAAATCGAGTAGGTTCTTCTTTATGCTGGGTATGACAGTTACATCATTCTCGGCTACAGCTATAGTAGTTGGAAATAATCACAGCTTTTCTGGCAAATTATCAGGTGTCATAGTGCAAAGATCAGATGTGTCTCATTCAGATCAAATAATTCTGCTGTGTGATTCCTGAGAATGGATTGTTTTCAGAGCCCAGATATTTGATGAGCTCTGCGACACTTTCCTAAGTACAACTTTATTTCTTGTATTATTTAATCAAGGCTTCAACTAAGTGGACACTTTTCTGCAAATCATGTGTTACAACACACCCCTTGTAAAGTAAAATTACTTTGCATATGCAGTCCTCCTAATGTTTGCCGTTCCCACTGTTTTTGAGACCTAACCCTCTGTCACATCTTTCTGCTTGTTTTGTTTGGCACACTGTTACTGTATTTTGCTCTTTATATCACATTGTCAGGAACTGCTGAGATATGATTTCCTTCCTTATCACTGTTGCAGTATTCTTTATACATGGGTTATCCTGCTGAGGATAGCATAATGTCCGACCAGCATGTCAAAGCTTTTACACATTCCGGTGTTGTACGTCAGATGCATGCCCCATGCGCAAGGCGTAAGGTACATATGTAATGTATGGATATTGAATTCTCAGGATTTCTTTGCCAACAGTCCGAACACTACTTCTGAATTCAGTTTGTATGTCATTCACAGAGCTAGTTCATCTACCAAACCTTATAAAGATAAGTGTCCTGTTGGAGTTCTTCTCTTTCTTCTTTCCTCCATGTAGTTTGTCGTCCAGGAAGGGGAAATGCGAGTGTGTGAGGCAGATTCCCCATAAAGACAAACACAAGAAGTGCCTTTTTTGTTTATTTGTTATGCACGACCATACTCAGTGTGATATTTGTCAGGCATTTATTCCTAAGACACTGCAGTCATTTGTCTTCCCTTTCTTTTTATCTGGAAAACGAACATCTGAAGTTATTGACCCAGGGTACCATGTCCAAATCTGCACGCCTTGAAGTTCAACTGCCTCTCAAGAAAAAAAATAAAAACAGCATGTACTGAATCTGCTGCTAGCCAGTCTGCACTGGACATCCTCCTCGGGTTGGATGAAGAACTCGAGGACCAGTTCTATCTGCCACGACCCAGTTGCAGGCTGATATGGAGCTGCCTACTCACATGTCCCTGCTACTGTGTATACATCTGGTACAGATGTAGAGGAGGAACCCCAGCTGATTATATTTGAAGGGCCTAGGGGGATTTCCCAAATTTTAGTTGGGGAAGAGGTACCTGGTGCCCTCATTGAATCATGGCTGGGCTCTTAACCCCTATTTTGCTACGACAGATGTTCTTTTAAAAAAGAAACAAAAAAACAAACATGGGCTACTGTAGCTAAGGATCTACACAGAGTGGCATAGCTTTACTCAGTGGCTGTTTAATGCTCCCATGGCTCTGAAATCCCTACAGAGTTGTCTGTCCCTGCTGCTCCCTCCTGATCCATCCACCCCATCTAAGAAATCTAGGGATTCTGATTTGTCTGAGGAGGGGTTGGACTGTGGTAAAGAATCCTTAGCGTATTCTTCACAAGTACAATATGCTTTCGTTTTGCAGTCTGATGAAGAGGATTCTTTGTTCCCTGACTCTCCCTTTGAGGAATTATCCTTCAGAGATACAGGGATCTATATGATAGAACACTTTTTGTGGGATTGTTCCCCAAGTATCAGAGGCTCAAAAGAGGTATCATGAACTTTTGCAAATGGACTCACTCAGACCTTGTGCAATCCCTACAGTCTTAGCTGCCACACATTTATAGCAGCTTCTCAAGCTCCTGACTCTCACTCTCTGGTTCCTAAGAAGCCAAACTTATCTTATAAAGTACCTGTGGGTCATAAATACTTGTATAAAAGTCCATCATCTGATTTTGCTTGTTGTTTCCACGTTCACAGATAAGCCAGACCAGCTGCTTTCCTCTTCCATTCTTCTGCCTTCTGACAAGGACAGCTATGGTATGGACAGAGATAGGACAACAGTGTAGGTTTTAGGGCCATTACTTATCAGACACATATGACTAGATATGTCCTGGCTCTTCTATCCCAGCTGTGGGGAGGGGTTGTTGACTGACATGCCTGAATCGGACAGTAAGGCTGCTGTTCTCTGTCTCTCCCTCTGTTGAGTTCTGCTTCTCAAGTAGATCGCCATTCCATTAAATGCAGCTATGATGCAGCTGATGCCTCCTCTAGGGCAGCTGCATCTGGTTCTGTCATGAGGAGGTATTCTTGGTCGCACCTGCAGGCTTTGCCTGAGAACTTTAAGGCCAAACTTTAAGATTCTCCCATAAATAGCCAGAATCTTTTTGAAACTGGTTATTTCCAGTCTCTTCTTCCAGTTCTTCTTGCAAGGGAATTTCTCTGAGTCCTGGCTGTTGTGGCATTCACCATTCCAAAGGATTCATTTGTAGAACTCCACATAAGGAAATGCACTTACATGGACTTCTTTAGCAAAAGAAAGCAGATTCATTCTTAAACTGTCTTTGAGACCGAACAAAGGTTGCACTGGTCTTCAGACTACATAGAACAACAAGTTGCAACAGTTCTTCTCTGCCAAATAACATGAAAGCATCACTGAACCTTCGGTTTGAATTTCTTCACCTGCATAAGCAACAAGTCTTGCACTACTGGCTACGTTGTGTTGTTTGTTGTTCTCACTTTAATAATGTGTCTGCTGATAGAAAATTACACTTTGAACCAGTGCCTGCTTTAAACTCTGTGGATTTTCCATTAATCCGGACAATACAAAATATCAGTTCTTGTTAATAAATTCACTGCATCAACTCTTTCATCAAGCACTGATAACACCATCTACATAGAATGCGGTCTGCCTCAGCTCAACTTGATCAACTTGCTTCTTTGTGTGACCTTTCTTTACAACTGTGTGAGGCTTACTTGATTTACAAAACTTTTGAAAGTGGTTCCATTTTTTACACTTGTAGCATTGATGACCATATGCTAAGCACTTTTCTCTTCTAGACTCATGATTTGCACCACAATTACAACAGTTAACACTAAAGCTGGACTTGGGTTTTGCTGATTCATGTTTGTACTGCATTGAGCTGGAACACGCTCCTTTCTTAGAACTTGCTGGAAAGGTACGCGTCTTCCCTGGAAATCTGGTGTCTGCCACATGTTGCATGCTATCTACATTTGCTCTGGAGCAAACTGAACTCATGCTCTTGTCACATGCAAGCATACTCTTGTGTTTTTCTGTCACCTTATGGATTTGACTAATCTCAATGGCTTTGCTCAATGTTAACTCACTGTCACGAAATAAAATTTTTCTCACAGCAGCGCTGTTAATACCACACACAAGCCTGTCCTTTATCAGCTCATCATTTAAGTCACCAAATCGACATGTTTTAACTCTATTTTTCAGGTCAGTTATATAAGCTGCAAATGTTTCCCCTAGTTTCTGCTATCTCATGTAAAACAAATGCTTCTCTAATGTAATATTGGTCTGAGGGTTACACATTTCTCTAAACTTGCACTTTAAACACTTAGGGGCTTCCCTTGATTCAGCTTGTGCAACAATATGACAGTTTTCACCTTCTCCTTCATATACTGCAGGTGCATACACAAATAAACACACTCTTTCTATGGCCTCTAACCCAGCTAGGTTTAGCAAAATGAATGCCTTGGTTCAGGCATCTTTATATGAATAAGCTGCTTGTATAAAAATATCATACACTTGCTCAAATATTCTCCAATTCTCTGCAATGTTCTGATCAAACACAAGTGGTAGTGGTTTTCGAAACCCATCTGTCTTAACACATACCAGTTAAGGATTTTGCAAATAAGCACAAACATACACTCATGCACATATGCCAGAAATTTATGCCAGTATTTGTATCTGAAGTTATTTCTTTTGGGCTTTTCAAAATAATGCTAATGAAATAACTCGTAATACCTTTTCAGTAATTGGACTTTGCAAAATAAACTTCTCGGGTGGTTTAATGCTCTTTTAATATCGCTTGAAAGGCTAAATGCTAAAGTCATTTATCATCATTTTGCCAAAGACATTTATCATTATTTTAAGAAACATAAACAACTTTATGGTGCGAGTGAAATAAACTCTCTTGGGCACTGTAATATTGTTTTGCAAGAAATCACTCCTTATCAGTGTAAGAAACATATCAAACAACTGCATGATGCGAATAAACTGGACTTCTCTTGCCCAAAACTCAGTAACATTTCAAAGTAATTGCACTTTGCAAATAACTGCATACAGCACACTGAAATGTCCCCAAAATGGCGGTACCTTGCTAGGGAACTCTTTACAGTGCAAGACATCTTGTAGTGGCGGCAGTTTGTAAATAGACACACCCAGCACAAGCAACTTTTTGAAATGGCTATACATTGACTGTATTTCATGAAATAGTTGCACTTCACACACAAGCTACTCTTTGAAACACATGCACAGTAATAAGCACACATTGTAAGCACTTTTACAAACTTTGAGATATTTCGACTGACTTTAGTTATGCCCTTGATACAATACGAAGTCATAGTTATGCTAAAACATAGCACTTTGCCTAAACACATGCAGTCGCCTTGCTTTATTTTTGCTTAATGTGCCCTTTTTCATTGTTTCCTTATATTCATTTTTCTTGTTTAAGCCCTTTTTTACGCCCAGCATACTTTTCTTCAGCTTGTTTTACTCTAATCATGCCCAGTTTTGCTTTGAACACATTCGCTCGTTTTATGTTTAAACATGCTTGTTTTGTTTAAGTATGTTCTTTTTGCTTTACTGTTAATCATTTCATCAAATACCTTTATTTTAAACATTCTTTTTAGCCAACAACCTTTTCATGCCTTCTGCTTGCTCAGTAATGTGGTTTGTGCCCCTATAATGCCCCGTTTTAACTGTTTTATCAAATAAAAAGTTTGTGCTATTTCTCATTACCTTTGGTTTTTTTCTGGCTCTGTTTGTGCTTGTTTCTGTTGGCGTTTACCTTCACTGTTGTCTCTGCACCTCATGGCTCTGGATTTCATTTTCTTCTATCCTGGTTCTGACACCATGTCGCTCTCCTGCTTTGGACACGATAGAAGGGTCTTTGTGGGCTCTGTTCTCTCAGTGTGGGTGCTCTTACAAAATTGCACTAGGAAATGCGCATATCTGGAATTCATATGTGCACGTACAGCCTTGCCGTGCTTCTTAAAGATACAGCACAATTCACTTGCAATCTGATCTTCTCCCACCTACTTTAATTTTCGCCTCTAGTCCCTCATATATACTTCTAATCAACCTCATTATTGTGTCGGGGAAAACAAATGCTTCCGCTGCCCTGTTCATGGAGTCCCAGTCTACTCTGTCAAATGCTTTCTCTGCATGAAGACCCACCAGTAACAGTGGTATTTTCTTACATTCTGCTTCCCTCTGGATTATTAGTGTTATGTTAATATTGTCAAATGTTTGCCTCTCCTCTACAAAACCACACTGATCCATATCAGTCAATTTTTTGCTATCACTTTTGCCATTCTTTTAGCCATTATAGACATAAACACTTTATAATCATGGTTTAGTATTGAAATGGGTCTGTATGAAGCTGGATCCGATGGACCTTTACTCTCTTTAGGTATTACTATTAAAACCTTCCAAATCTTTATACATTTTTTTCCTTGTGGCTTCTAGACTTCCAGAGGAATACCATCTATTCCTGGGGAGTTTTCCTGCAGATTGGTTATATATAGCCATTTTAGCTCATCTCTCCATATCCTAATTGTTATTAATTGAGCCTCATTTACTTTTAACTTTGGCATATTTAATTCTTCCATAAACATTTCCATTTGTACCTTTTCTTGATTTCAGTATTTCTCTGCTTTATACAAACTTTCATAAAATTTTCAAAAGTATTTCTAATAATTCTACAGGATCTCCTATTATCTTCCTTCTTATAGGCTTGCTAAGCTTGGTGGCAGCCCTTTCCATTTTCTATTGCTTGAGTTGTTAAGTTTCTGTACTTTAGAATTATTACCAAAAACGGTTGCTTAACAGCAGTCTTTCTAAATTCATGCATATATTCTTGTTCTGAAAGATTCTCCCTGTTTTGCAATACTTTAACATTTGTCAGTCCCTCTAAATAATTCTTGTTACTTCTTAGCTATATCTCCCTTTCCTTTGTTTCCATCCCAGTTTTAAGCTCCACTTTAACTTTATCCCACTCCCTAGCTATATTTTCAGAAGAAATTTCTGTCTTCTTTAGTAGTGCCTAAATTAATTCCAAAACCCATTCCTTAAATTCCTCTTTCAGCCGATAGGTGGGAAAGCACCAGTGTCTTATTTTTATTTTGGTTGTTATTGGCACATGACCTGAAATAGTTATTGGGTGTGTTTCAAGACTTCATTTAAATGCACATGTTCCTGTGAGATATAAGTTCTGTCTAGCCTAGCCCAATTTCTGTATCTTGGAGAATATTATGTAAATTCACTTCAAACTCCTAGTACCGAATTCAGAAAGAATTCACATCTTCCATGCCAAACATATTCATAAATTTCTTCAAAAATCTACCCTCCTTTGTTATATTTTCCCTTCTAGGCCCCCCCAGACACATCTTCACTGTTCAAACCAAATTCCAGTCTCTACCATACCTCTTAACCTGGAAACATAAAAAATCTGGACAAAGGCCCATGTAAAACAGGTACAAATCTGCACCATGATTAACATAAAAATTGCATACATAATTATGTAACCCCACCCACTCCGATGGAATTGTGGGATGCCACCTTTCAAATGCAACCTGAAGAACAGGCAACCAAAATATGGTCCCAGCCCAGAGTCCCCCTGCAGCAATTCCAATTTCCCATTACTTGGCTATTTCACCTCATTTACCATAAACACTGTAATGTGCGCACTACTTTACTTCTACAATGATTATTTGGATTTTATTTTACATTTTATAGCACAATAGTTAATAGACAACTGCTAAACAAAGCAATACAGTCTCACAATGAAAATAGACTTAGCATTAAAACTTCTCTGCCCTTAAAACTCACATTCATTGAAACAGCATTGAAACCCACATCCAAAGAAAATGCATCTGACTAGTGGCAGATAAAGATTACACGAAAAATACATGTGGTGTTCTTGGATACACCTTCCTAACTGTATTAAATTGTATTCATTGTATAATACAGCATTTTTTTTTTTTTTTTATTATTTTTTTTCATATTATATTTGAAGAAAGAAGTTGTTTTTAAGACTTATTTAAGTTAATTGAATTAATTAATCAATTGTGTTGTGTTTGGCAAAACTAGTATTTAGACTGAGTTTTGCCTTGTTGTAGAATGGTGATGAAAAATTCATGTTTCAGCAGATGAAAGCTTAACCCGTGTGGTGGATTACAAAAATTTATCTGTTTTTTAACTGGCTCAGTGGCGTGGATATACCACACATGTTAGAGTGCATTTTAAATTTAATTTTTTAACATTTTTCCAGTAAGCAATGAATCAAAATGCATGAACCAATAATGACAAAACTGCCCAATTCAGAACATTTCCATCATAAAAAGTCTACTCAAAACCTCTACAATCCACCAGTATCAGTAAATATGCACAATCTCTGCAGAAGTAAGTCATCTAAATAATTTCCACATTGAAGAGATCTGTAACTAATGAAGAGGTTGCTGCTAGCAAACAACTTTATATTTCATTTCATCTACAAGTGAAGTGCCTGTTGCCCTTGAAGAATACGTTGCCTGTTATATTAAAAAATAATAAGCAAGTAATATTTCAGTAGGGAATGGATAACAAACTGATAACAGGTTCATAGTTACTATCTCCGCCAAAGGAGGACATTCCCAGGACTGCAGCATCCACCCCCTTTAAAAGTACAACACAGTACAGTATCAACAATCCATCTACATACTGTGGGAGTGGAACCCACAGCCTTCTGCAGCAAAAGCAAGTATACTACCTGATGTGCTACTAACAATGCAAGGAGACTTTGTATAAGCAGCACTAATTTTCTCTTTCACTGAAGAACTGTGCAGCACAGGAAATATCCAATTCTTTTGGAGGTGGGGAGTCAGGGACACATTTTAAGCATCGCTTCTTTGATCTTAGAAAGTTGCTAGAAAAAAATGTTGTGTTACCATGTGTTTCCTGAAAGATAGGAAGACTGAAACTGAAATGGCTATCATTATTTAATGAATTCAGTTTGCACTGATTTGCCAAAAAAACATAAATTTTATTTTATTTTTTTTTATTTAACATTTGTTTACTGGGAAAGTCCGGCTTTGTATCGTGGGAGGAAACTAGAGCACCCAGAGGAAACGCACATAAATGCAGGGAAGACATGCAGTCTCCCCACAGAAGGCACTTCATCTGAGAATCAAACCAGGGAATCTCTTACTGTGAGGCAACAACTCTACCCCTGCACCATCCAAATTTTAAGAGAAACTGACTGAAACTATTTGCCAAACATTCCAGACATTTTGTGCAAATTTCTACAGTTGAGAGCTAGAACTCCTTCAGTCTGAAGTGGTGGTATGGGTAGAGAACCCAGGCTCTTGCTCCTTGTACCTATGTACAGGAGTTGAGCCTGAGTAACCCTAATCAGCAGGTATACCCAAACTGGGGCATTTTACACAGATACACACACACACACACACACACACACACACACACACACACACACACACACACACTCTCAACTTAAAAAATAAATGTAATATCATTCCTTAACTTAATGAAATTAAACGCACACTAAATTAAGTAACTGCCATGCTCTCAGATTATCAGCTTGCATAAATAAATGTAATATGGTGCAACTGCCATGCTCTTCACACACATGGACTAAATAAATAAAGCCAGCAATGTAAATGCAGCAACTGCCATTCTCTCAAATTAAATAAAGCCAGCAACGTGAATGCAGCAACTGCCGTGCTCTTCACAGACAAAATAAATAAAGCCAGCAATGTGAATGCAGCGAGCACAACACACGGACAAAATAAATAAAGCCAGCAAGCAAACTCTCGGGCCAACATAAACAAATATGTGAATGCGACAGCAATGGTTGACTCCAACTCGTACTAATTAAATAAAGCCAGTGCAGCCAGCAAAAATAGCAAACTCTCAGGCAAGTTAAAGCCAGCATAAATAAGTGAGCAAACTCAAACAGCACATATAGCAAACTAAATAAAGCATAAATAAATAAATGAGCAAGCTCACCCCTAATAAGATTTAATGCAGCAATTGCTGTGGACATTAAAATACAGCAGTAACTAATGGTTGAACTCCAGACAGTTAAGCAAACTCAGCTGAACTCCAGACAGATAAGCAAACTCGGCAAGCATAAATAAGGCCAGCAATGCATAACTAAATAAATGTAGGCAGTGCATGATAATGTAATGTGCAGCAGCGGTCAAACATCAGACAGAGAAGCAAAGCGAGCAAACTCGCTCTTACCTGTTATGCCGCCCACCATCTCTATTTCCCTCTGAGTCCAACAGGCAATAGCTGATGTCATCACGCATGCCCATTTAGGCTGATGACATCAGCCAAATCTTTAAAGTGGAAAGTACTAAAAAAAACAAACAAACAAACAAAAAAAGAGACTGGGAAACTTGGAAACTAAGGGGGTCATGCAGGAATTTGTGGCACCCCAATATTTTGCCCTCCAAATTTGTAAATAATGATGAATTTGAAATGGTTGAGAGGTCTGGTCTCCACCTATAAGTAATATTCCTTGCTGAAAGCTGATTGTTTCTCCCAGAATTTTCTTAAGCTCCTGGAATCTATGTATGCTATTGTTTTTCCTCTTCTACCACTATTGGAGCTCCTCTTGATATTAATATAAGTACTCCTTTTTTCCTTTGCCCAAAATATTCCACTGAATATCCATCCTGAAAACCTTTCTTTATCAAATTCATATGTTCATTTCTTTCCAGGTGTGTGTCCTGTAGCATAGCTATTTGCACTCTACATTTTTAATATAGTTCACTACTCTTTCTTTTTTATATTTATCTGTTAGACCATTTAGATTGAAACAAAATTGCAGAAAGTATCATTTTCTTATATAGTTATTACCACCTTTTATGTATAACTGCTTTTTTTGTTAAATGTCTAGTTCCGACTTTTATATTACATGCATATACTATTCAACAGGGTTGGTCTTTTATACAGTTGTTTCTTGTCATATCCATTTGAACCTTTGGCACATCTTACATAACTTTTTTTTTTGAAAGCCATCAAACAGAACAAACAACCCTATAACCCCCAAAAAAGTATTAACTTAATAATAATACACAAAACTATGTACATCTTCAAATGTTGAAGTTTTTGCTTTATAATAAGAACAAAAGTTGTAAGTTTATAGCCACACAGACAGGCAAGAGTTAACCAAAAAGAAAGGTTATTCATGTTAAGATGCATGGTACATCCTGTACTATTAATAAGTGCTATTTGATGTTGTCTGTCTTTATACTTCTTCCAAATGAGAAAACACTTGAATGCTTTCAGAAAACACTTTCCCCAAGACATTTCTCTTTTTCAAATTGTCTTCTAGTGAAATGTAAACCAAACAGATAACTGCTAAGGGTACATTGTTTACCAGAAAAAAGACTTATAATATTCAATATTCTTTTTCATTTACATGCTTTGTAATACATTTGTTACTGGGTAATACCTAGGGTCTTAACCCAGTCATTTCCGTATGCAAGCATGGGAAAAAGCACACTGATTTTTCTTTTGTGATGCTCTCCTAACTAGACCTTTTCAATGTCCTCCACTTCTCCTCTTCTTCTTCCTCTTTACACTGCGATGCCTACATTTCTTAAACCTGAAGAAGGGAAAAAAAGACAAAAAAAAAACAAAAGCCCCTGTTTATAATAGTATCCCCATTGCATTAAAAAACTACTTTAATTCAAGTCTAATTGAGTTTGTCTTATCTTTAAAGCCCTCCGAGCTGGGAAAACCCCTGATTGCTTTCAGAGAACATTATTTCCTAGCTAATTTCTCTCTTTATTTTTCTCTCCCCTCAGCCAATCCCCTTCCACCAGACTGCCACCATTTTCTCTTTATCAGGTTGTCTCAACGGGGACATGAGAACCAGACAGCCATTTTCTCTTTATTAGATGGTTTCCATGGAAACATAAGACCAGCTGCAGAATTGCTACTACGTATAGGTGTATTTGCTTGAAAAAAACTCTTGATATTCAATATTCTTTTTCATTTACTTGCTCTCTGTTAAAACTAATCAATTTAAGGTCCTTAATACAGTCATTTCCCCATTCAAGAATGAAAAAAAATCACATTCATTTTAACTTTGTCATGGCTTTTTAACCAGGCTTTTTTATATATATATTGCATTGCCTCTGTTTTTCAAAACTGTACAAGAAGAAAGAGAGAAGAGGGTAGAAAAAGAAAAACATCATCACCTGTTTATAATTTTCAGTCACATTTAAAAATAGCATACAATGAAAACCATACATCACAAATACAGTGCTATTAAGGAAAAATGTTTTCTGTACGTACGATTAGCTTTCTCTCCTCTCTTCCTCTCCCCAAAGCATTTTTCCAAACATTAATGAGATGAAGTAGGGCATATACTCTAGAATCCCCCACAAATCCAAGAAATGTTGAAAAAGTCCAATATTTCCATATGTTCTTGTTCTGTCATATTTCACAAATATAATTTTTGCATTGTAATCCCACATTGACTTACTGGTGTTATTACTGTTCTTCTCCATCACCCATATCCTGTGTCTGCTTCATTTCCACTGTACTCTCAGTTCCTCTAGTCAACTCTTGTGCTCCCTTCCTTCTCTCCAACATTTTCCATTGAGATACTGGAAAAGGTGTCACAGGTACAGTCTCTCTGTAGTCTTTCTTACTAGAAGAACAAGAAGCAGAACTTCCTTCCATTTCACAGTGCACTTTTTGTTGGACAAACTTTTGTATTTCCTCCTTAGCATGCACTTAATCAAAAAATGATTTTGTCCCTCCAGGGAAGAATATTTTAAAGAGAGCTGGATACAGCAGTTTGAATTTCACACCCACATCTCAACATTCCCTGAATAGTGGAATGAATTTACACCTTTTCTGCCTGGAGTACAGTGAGTAATCATTCTCCACAAATGCTCTGCTGTCTCCTACTTTTAGTAGTTTGTCTGTCTGCCACAGTGTTGTCAGAATCAACTCCTCCTGCTGATAAGATTGTATCTTTACTATTAAAGGTCTAGGTTGCTTTCTTATACCTAGGTTTGGAGCATACACAAAATGTGCCCTTTGAACTAACAACTCCCGCTGTGGAATACCAGTCCAGTTGCTTACTTTGCTTGCATAAAAATAATGCAGTCTGTTCCATCTAGCTTCTCTGGTATAGCTGAAAATCTCAGGTTTTCCCTACCTGCTCTGTCCTCTAATTCTATTTTTTTTAAACATCTCTTCCTAAGCAGTCACATATTCAGCCAGCCTTTTCTTCATTTTGACCTCTGATTTTTGCAGGTTTATCTTCTCATCTGAATATTTGCTTAAAGCTTCTTCCATTTTTTCCAGCCTTTTGTTTGTATTGATATACTCCATCAGTGTTTTGTTTAGTTTTACCAGGTCTGTATGCTGTTGTCTTATATCTTCCAATAGGTTATTGGAAGTCATGTCTGAAGGTTGCATTGCTTTTTGCTGAACAGCTGCAAAACCTTTCCCAGTCAGTGTTTTTTCCTCACTTTTTGTAGCTGAGGTTTTTCCAGGTCTTCTATGTTTCTTTATTTCTGGCATCCAGACAGTGCACTTACTAGTCAGTTACTGAAATTTACCCATAAACACAAGTTTACTGGCCTTCCCTGCTGAGTTTCTGTTTTCACACTGGGAGAGCTAGAAACAAGCTGTTATGCATTGTGCAGCCATTTTGGAAGTTCTCAAGCCTTCCTTCCTTATTGCCCCATTTGACTTTATTTGATCCTAAAGTTAAGGACACACTGAACAGGGAAAAACAGAATGGCAAGATGCTGTCTGCCATGGGAATTCACTTTTCCACCACTCTGAGGACCTTTTCATGGAACCAGGAGGGGGGCTGTTTTCTGTAAGTCTCAGCAGATTACTCAGGATGCTCTGGGTGAAGATATCTGCTGAGGTAGAGTGTGAAACTTTAACAGATGCCATCCTAGAGGGAGAGGCAGTTTGCAGAATCAGGGTTCTAGGGGTCCTTTTTCTGGAAAGCCCTTCCAGCCCTACTGAAGGTTTGCTCAACTGCTGCAGTCTGGAGGCAGTCTGGGGCACTTGGTTCTTCACCCCTGAGCTTGAGAGGTCATCACATAAGATGCCTGGATGCTGAGAGTCATTTCCAGAGCTTACACCATTCCCCTTAAGTTTACCACAAGTTTAAGACAAAAATCTCTTCCAGATGTGCCACCCACCAATGGTGAGGGCAGAATAAGGAGCAGAGATTCAGAAACTGCTCACAAAACTATTCATCCAAGATGTCTTGCCAGACCATGGGGAGTCAGGAGTCAATTCAAGATTATTTTTGGTTCCCAGAAAAAACAAAGACCTCAGGCCCATTTTGAACATAGGAAGTTAAATGGCTTTGGCAAACAAATCAAATTCTTGATGGTGATAGTGCAGTCCACTGTAGTCTGTCTGCTGAGGTGTGATGGTTGGATGTGATTGATGAACCTCAAGGATGCTTACTACTACATAAAGATAGAGAGGCATTCATAAATTTCCTGAGCTTCAGGCTGGGAGCCAGTTTGTGCAGTGTATTCTACCTTTGCTGTGGAAGAACGATTGGATGTGCTCCATGTACCTCAAGAATGCTTACTACTACATAAAGATAAATAAGTCATTAGAAGATGTTCCTACCATTCAGGCTGGGAGCCATTCACTACCAGTTTTGAGCATTCCCCTTTGGCCTTACCACAGCCCCCTGTGAGTTCACCAAGTGCATGGTAGTGGTGGCAACTTTGCTGAGGCTGCAGGAATTCCAGTTCTTTCCATCCCTGGACAGCTAGCTCTTTATGACTACTTCCAGGATATCTTTCCTTCAGGCAAGAGACTTTTTCCGCCATCTGTGCCTTCTCCTTGGGTATTAGTCAGTTTCAGCAAACCTAAACTGGAACCTCTCCAAGCTCTAGAATGTATTAACTGCCATCTGGACATGACCTGTCAGGTAGCCAGACTTCCCTCCCCAAGGTTGTCATCCCTGCGTCTTCAGACCAGTCAAATTCTGATTTTGCAGAGGCTGTTCCTCAGTCCGTAAGTGGCTGCACAGATTTTCAGGATTTAGATCCCTTCTCTGCTCCATTGGGTGCAATTTTAAATTTTGTAGTGTAGGACTAACTGCTCTACTGTTAAGGTGCAGCTAGGAACCATTTCAGATTTCCATGTGGGTCATGACTATTTACCAGTTGCTTCCTTGAGATCATGTAAAACCTTTTTTAAAGGTACCTTTCTTCTTAGACCTCCAGTGAGGGGACCAGATTCCATGTTGGGACTTCCCTCTTCTTCTTCAAGCCTTAACTACAGCACCCTAGAAGCCTGCTGTTACTGTGCTTTAATTTTTTTGTTTAAAATCCCTTTATTAAATTATCACTTAAGAAACAAGCAAATATACATTAGTAGAAAAGAAAGGAAACCATGTTAACATGTTTTCCATTTACATACATTATATATTACAAATGTTTTCTTTCCTTCTTTATAACTATCATCCATCCAGCATTACATAAATTGCTCATTTCCTGCCTTCCTTTAAAGCTCACCTCCTTTGAACATTATTCTGCATGTATTCTTGCCACAGTATCCATTTATTTCTATGTAATTTGCTTCTTCCATTTTCTAAAGATCTATCTTCCAGTACTTCAGATATAGTTGGTTTAGATTTTGGTTTCCATTTTCTAGTAACATAGGCTTAACAAGGCTTTACTATGTTTAGGGATTTAAGATCTTGTATCCTAGCTCAATTTTTATTTATATTATTTTATTTGAAATTTGTTAACCGGGCTAGTCCTACTGGGCAGCAGCCGTTTTTCAGCAGAGGCCCGAGGAGAAAAGTTTCAGTAGTACAAGTAACAAAAGGAATCATATGGCAGATTATTACAAGTGAGATATTTATAACTAAATGTATAGAGTTAAATATGTCAGAGTAAGATAAAACAGCATGCTAAAATGGTCAATAAATTGAACATAACAGAGTACAGAGTTACATACATTAATAATAAGAATACTAAAAATGGTCACAAATTTGCAAAACAAAGAGCAAATAAATTATAAATGTAGAAGGGTCTATATTAAAAACTCGAACGTTTACTTACCCGAACACCTAAACGCTGACACATTTTCATCGAACCGCAAAAACATTGATTGTCCCAAAGCGCGAAATTCAAAAAGTCGATTTGTCATGGTTGGCCCTTCTGCGGTATAGCTCTGTAAGGTAAGTGTGCGATAGTTATGGACCTTAGGGTTAGGGTGCAGGTTAAGGTAAGTGCATAGATGGTAATGTATTTTAGATTTAGTGTAGGGTTTTAAGTAGGGTTTTATTAAGTGTATGTGTGTGGATTATTTAGTTTGTTTGGGTATAGCTTTTTAAGGTAAGTGTGCGATAGTTACGGACCTTAGGGTTAGGGTGCGGGTTAAGTTAAGTGCATAATTGCTGGTATATGAAAGATTTAGTGCAGGATTAGAAGTAGGGCTTAGTTTAGGGTTAGAAGTAGGGTTTTGTTTAGTGTATGTAGGTGGTTTATTTAGTTTGTTTGTGTAGGTAGTATGTAGCGGGCGGTGGGATGGAACAACTATGACATTTCGAGTTTTTGAATTTCACAGTTTAGGGCGTTCGGTGTATTTGCGGTTCACAGAATATGTGTCATGTTTAGGTGTTCGGGTAAATAAACTTTCAATATTTTGATATAGACCTATGTAGAATATATACAGGAGATAATCCCAAGGTAAAAGCCAATTTCCAAGACTGCAGCGCTGAAAACAGTAATTGCCACTGACTATTAGTAGAGTTTTAAGTAGCAGAAGCAGAGAGATGGTGGAGAATGGTTGTTGCAGTACTATTAAAGGACAGGAAGGTAGATGAAATTAGGTCATTGCATAAGCATGACCATGATTTACGAAGGCTATCCTTTAGTGTTATTTTGAAAGAGTCACGGTTGGGGATCGATCTAACACTTAGTGATAGTTTATTACAAGCATTTACCACTGAGTAGCTGTAGAGGAGTTTGCCAATATTTTTATTGGGCACATACACTTGCAGAAGATGCTGTTGAGAGCTATGGAGAGCATGGTTGGGAGTAGAGGTCTGTTTGAGGGTAGCGAGAGAGGAGCAGGAGGAGGGTTTATGTAAGACGGAATGAGCCATGAGAAGCTGGGATAGTAGGATTTGATAATGAAATTCCAGACACTTCAGGTTTTTCAAGGCTAGGCAGTGGTGAGAGCAGTAGGATTGGTTAGAGGCAGATCTTGCAATTTTATTATAGATGAGTTCCAATTTAGGCAGAAGATTGGATTGGAGGTTTGTGAGAATAGGGGCTGCATAGAGTAGGAAAGCTTGGCAAGAGAGAGCCTAGAAGCATTTGTGAGGAATCTTTATGCCTGTATAGCAGGCTTAACTTTTGATGCATCTTTTTAATGCACTGCTGAATATGGAGATCTTACTTTAGTTGGTCATCGATAATAACTCTTAGAAGTTTTGTGTGAGAGTCAATAGTGATTATAGTGTTGTTAAAGGAGGAGATGGTAAAGGTAGCTTAATGATGTTGGTTTAGGGAAGGACAGGAAAAGTTTAGTTTTCTTAGGTATAAGTAGCAATTTGTTGGAAGTTAGCCATTTTTCGACTGAGTGCAGAGACTCTTGGGTGAGGGTGTGAAGGTGAATGATATTGTTGAAGCAGGAAATGATTGTGGAATTGTCAACATATTGTATAACAGAAGAGAATGGATAAGAATAGTAGAGGTCATTAATAAAGATATTAAATAGTAAGGGTCCAAGAATAGAGCCTTGGGGTACCCCAGTTTGTACTGGTAAGAAAGGAGAAAAGTTAGATTGTTATTTAACTGCCTGGAATCTATTGGAAAGGTAGCTGGTGAATCAAGAAAGTGCAGAGTTGGGGAGATTTAGGGTAGTTAATTTGTATAGAAGTAATCTGTGGGAAACAGTGTTGAAGGCTTTGAGAGGTCCAGAAACAAACAGGAGACTAACTTATTCTTGTCACACTACTTTGAGATAGACTTTAAGGATATCAGAGCAGTAGCTGTACTGTGATTTGGGCGAAAACCATGTTGTGTAGGTGTAAGGAGATTTTCTAGCAAGAGGTGGTCAAGGAGCTGTTTATGAATGCACTTTTTGAGAATTTTTGACAGGGGTGATAGAATGGCAGTTGGCTTGAAACATGAGGGGTCAATTGAGTTGCCATCTTTATGTAAGGGTATGACATAGAATTTCTTCCAAATTCCAGGTACAATGTTTTCCTTGCTTGACCTATTGATTAATATGGAGATGGGGTAAGCAAAAGAATTTGCAGCACATTTTAGGAATTGAGGAGCTAGGTCAATGATGGCGAACCTATGACATGCGTGTCAAAAGTGACTCACAGCATGACGTTTTGGGTGACATGTCAGGGATCACCAACACCCAAGTTACCAAAGGCAATGCTTTTCCATTCGTTGCTCATGTGAAGTGCACTGAATTATTTTGTGCCAGGAGCGTTTGACACACCAAACCCAAAAGATTCACCATCACTGAACTAGGTTATCAGCTGATGGAGAGCACATTTTAAGTTTGCTAAGAAGTGATTTGATATAAGCTATGGGGATGGGTTTAAGAGAGAAAGAGGTAATATGGGTAGATGTAGGGGAAGGTAATGATGTCTTTTTTGGTTAGACTTTGGACAGAGTCGATGAAGAATGAATTAAGAAAGGTAGCAGCATCAGTGGAAGAGCTGGTAGGGTATGGGTTAGGTGATGAAGGGCTTCCAGGATGTAGTAGCTTGTTTACAGATTGCCAGAATTTTAGGGGGTTGGAGTGGGGATTATTTAGTGGTTTTTGGAAAAAGTTTTTCTTGTCAAGGCTGACCTTTTTTTGGTTAAATTACGGTGGAAGTTTTAAATTTTTTTCCACACACACACTCTCTCTCTTATTCATAAGGGTTTGAGTGGCTTGTATTAACCAGGGAGCAAAATAGAGTTTTGATTCTTATTTTCCTGATGGGGGCCAGGGAGTTAACTGTGTTTAGAAAGATGATGTTAAATGCCAGGACAGCTTCCTCCAAGGGAGGTCATAGTGGAAGGACCAGTTAATTGAAGAGAATAAGTATTTGAAAGTGTTGAGTTAAAATTAGAGAGTTTACAGAAGTCTTTGTATTGCTGTGATTTGTGTAGTTGGGGAGAGTGTCTAAGTACAAAGGTGGGATGATGGTCACTTAGGGTATCCGGTAGAGTGGAGGGGTTGTGATAGAGGTTAAGATTGGAGGTGAAGACCCAGTCTAGAGTGGAGCCAGCATTATTGTGTTTATTTAGATGGCTGGGGGGTACAGATTAGCTGGAAGAAAGCCATAGATGTTAATGAATGTGTTAGGGGAATCAGTGTCAGGGGCATAACAATCAATGTTAATGTCGCCCAAGATAACAGTTTTATAAGAGATAGTCTGAGAGATCCAGGAGAGAAAGAGCTCTAGAATAGGGATGTTGTTATCTGGGGGGATGTAGATGGAAGCGATAGGTAATTTCTTTTGATTGTTCAGTTTACAGTTAACAATTAGAATTACAGCTGGGTGGAAGTTCGGAGGAGTGATTGATAGAGGGTGTAGGGAGAGCTGATTAGAGTATAGAATACCAACACTTCCACATTTTCCTTAAGTCTATCTTGCTGTCAGATGTTATAGCCGGGGGAAGAAATTCAGTCAGATATATGAGGCTTAACCCTGGTTTTAGAGAAGGTGAAAATGTCAGGGTGTGTGTAGGGAGATCCAGACATGAAATGGGGAGATTTTATTCATGATACTTTGAATGTTCATAGATAAAATAGATAGGCTTTTGGTGGATGTGGATGGTAGATTCTGTGAAGTAGTACTTCGGGGACAAGATTAGGGGTGTGAGGGGTAAGCAGAGAGAAAGGAATTGTGGTCAGGTCCAGGGTTGGGATGCATGTCACCTGATAGTAGTAGGTTTAAAGTGAATAATTTGAGAGAAGTATAGTAGTTGGAGGTAGTTTTTAGTTTTAGTTTTAAAGGGGAATGTGGGTAATAGGAATATCTTTATTTTATGCAAGGTAGTATCAGAATGAAGAAAAATAATGGGGCTAGAAAGAAAGTGTAGGTGGCAGAGTAATTGGTTTGGGGTAGGTTATAGTAGGTGTAGGGTTTCTGTGAGTGAGGGTGCATTGATGAGAGGTAACAAAGAAGGTAAGGAGGAGAATGAGAGTGGTAAGAATAATAAGTAGGATGCTGTTTGAACATTTTAGTTTTGGGAGAAACATAGTGTGGCAGGCTATGGGACATAAGTAGGTTGTAGAATAATTATCTGAGTCAAGTAGTGGGAGTGGGGACTATGTAAAGGTCTTTAATATGATAGGTTGTTTAAAGTATAGCGGGAGTGATTGTTGACTGGAGGTTTTGGTAGGAGGGTGGGTGAGTAAAGGGGATGTGGTCAGTGGGGATAGCATACAAGTTTAGCATATGCGGGGTGGGTGGAAATGAGGGTAGGGGAGCGGAGTGGGACCCCGCATAGCAAGGGAGAACAGAGTGGGTTGAGCCAGGTGTCGGCTGACTGGAAACTGAAAAATCAGTGAGTGAAACCAAAGGTATTTTTACTGAGAATGCAATGGCTTTAGAATGTCAAGGAAAAAATCTAAACAGTGATAGTGGACTTGGGGGGGGGTCCAAGTTATGGAAAACAGAATAAACAAAATAGCATTAGATCAATGGCACAGATCAAGTGATAGAAAAAGAGAAGAGTCTAAATAGTGAGTAGTTAAATGGAGGGTGGATCAAGTGAATAGAATGAGTGAGGGATGATTTGTTACTTAGGAGAAAAGAATAGTAGACTGGGGGAGGAGGAAAAGGGAACAACAGATAGAAATAGAAAGAGGGATGGCACACTAGCTGAGAGGAGACCAGAGAGCAAAAGGAAGATAAGAAAAAAGGTGTTGAGGTGCAGCGAGGAAGTTTGGGTTTGGTGATGTGCTTACACTCAGTTTAATTACAAAAAAAGTGTGGAGATTCCAAATACAGTGTGAAACGTACATTAATCTGTGGTAGAAATGATGGGCTGGGTAGGGAAGGTTTTGTTCATTTCAGACTGGGTAGTGGAGTGTTCTGGACTGTTGGTTAATGCAGCAGTGTCAGCCTAGAAAAGGGAAGCAGTATAATAGATTAGCATAAGGTAACCATTAAATGTATTTCCTTATTTACAGCCATTTGCTAAAACAGTATTTCTGACAGAGTAATCTGTGGGGAATTTTTAAAATCTGTCTACTCATTACACTCCTAAGCATATGTTTGCAGTTACCTCTTTCTTCCACATTACTCCTCCAACATGTGCTGTCTACCTGAGGAAAAACTCATTGAAGTCTGTGTGGGGTATAAATATATCTATGCAAACACTTTCAAGCAAAAATCCTAAACCTTCTGGACTTTCTTGCATGCTTGGGAGCCATTCATATGTCCTCCCATTGTTAGCTTGTAAATTACTTTCCCAGTTTCTCTTTTCAATCTTTTCTAACCTCCACTGATTCTAATAGTTACAGTACAGTATTTTATATGCTGTACTAATTATCCCTCTTTTTAACAGCAGATTCTGTTTTAGAGTCAACTAAAACTCCACCAGAACAGCTCTTTCCCTTAAAATTCCCATATCCCTCTTTGCCTATACTCTGATACCAGTCTCTGGTAGGTAAGGCAGTCTTTAGCTTGCAGTCCAAATGTTGTCTTCACCTCATCCCACTCTATTACCTTTCCCTCTCTACTTATTTTCTCTTAATACCTTGGTTCCTTTGCCAGTTTTCTCCAGGAAATTCCAGACCACTCTTGCATATTTTCCACCTACTTGCAGCCGTCCCTTTTGGCAAAATCTCTTTTCTGCATTAGTGTGTTGGCTTGGTTCTTAAAATACTTTCTGTTACTTTATGAATATATTTTGTGTGGCTGTTCTTCAGGATGTACGTCCAAAATCCTACCCTATCCATGTTTCTTGAATTTCCCCCATGCTTCATGATCATCCCTTTCCACTTCGAATTATAACTTTCTGCTTGTGTTTTTATATATGAGACTTAACTGTGTTGCTCTAAAATATCCAATTAAGTCAGGTAGTCTTAAATAAACTTTTCTATTGGAAGGATCAACTTGCTCACTTAACTCTTGCTCTCTTCCCTTCCCAAATAAATTAATTCAACTCTTTGTTAATTATTGTCCATAACTTCCCCTCTGATTGATAACAGTATGTCTGAATGGTTTATAAAACTAAAGTGACTAAAAGCATTTCCACTGCTTATATCTTACTCTCCATCCATATCCATAGACTAGAGCTTCCAATTTTTCACTTTTTATATTATCTTTGTTTAGTCTCTTTCCCCCATATTCTTAGCTGCCATAACAGAAACCTTCTTAATCCATATATCTTAATGCTTCATCTTATTGTGCCCCCATACATATGGGTATTGCTGAACCAATTTATGTGTGGGTGCATAATTAATGGCTATAGTATTTGTTTTACCTTCATTAATTTTATATCCTGAAAAGGCTTGAAACTGTCTCAAAATGTTCCACAACACTGTGGTGTACTTTTCTGCTTATGTCTTGTACAGACTAATATCATCTGCAAACAAAGCCAACTTTTGTTGATTAACATATCAATTATATCCCTGAATTTCTGAGTTCCTTGTTTTCCTCATCAGTGGTTCTAAATGTAAAACAAATAACAAAGGGGAAATAGGACTCCCCTACCTGGTTCCTCTCTTTAAACACAACTTATCAGAGAGGAAGCCTCCTACTACATTTCTTGCCTTGATATTTCATATGTCCTCCTAATAAATTATGTTGTTAATCTTCGTTCATTCTTTATTGATGGGTTATCAGTTCCGTCCTCGGAACCAAGATGGCCTCATACCAAACTCGCATCAGCCAAAAACCCAGAATGCTCTGCTCCCTGTTACCTCAGATCTCATTTGCCGTGTTGCTGTACAGCCATGTCAAGCCACTCTCTCTCAGCTAAGTGAATAATTTTTTGAAAGTTTCTATATTGTTAGTGCTTAAAAAGTTTTCAGTCAGTTACTATTGCTATACTCCTACCCTATCATAACTTTAAGATCTGAAGTAGTTAACTTCATTTGTTCATCAACCTGTGGGTATCGGATCCGAGCCGGCAGCTTTATTCAGCTAAGATCTGAGCTCCAAGCTCCTCCCCCTTACCCGTAACCCCCTGCCATCCCTCTCTGTCCTCAGATCTCGTTTGCCGCTGCTTATTCAAGCATCTAGAATGAGTTTCCAAGCATAGGGTTTCGTGAGTTTTACAAAAATTACCTATTTTTGACCTAGTTTTTTAGTTTAATCTATAGACGAGTGAGTGTTGTTTCCCCTTTTTCTGTTAAATTGCTAATCTTGTTAGTAAATTTTCCTTTTGTTAGTTAGTTTAGTCTTCCCCCTCCCCCGTATGTGTGAAGGTGTGTGCGGGTTGGGCCTATCTTATTACCATGGCTGGGGCCCCTAAAGCTTTCTTTTCCAAATGCACCGAGTGTGGCCATAAGCTATCCCCAGCGGATGACCACACTCGGTGTATCTGCCTTAGGGTTGACCATCTCTCTTCGGGCTGCACAATTTGTGCAGCCTTCAACCCCAGGGCTTTGAGGGACAGGAGGTCGAAGCTGATTCTGGCGGGACTTCTGCCCCTAGACTCAGCTTCGTCCTCTTCTCCCTCTGCGGCACCGGCTGCGACCGCAGTGGTCCCACCTTCCATCCCTGCTCCCCTGGCCTGGACTCACCCTACCACCGTGGCTCAGGAGGAGAGGGAATCTAGGAGGGAGAAAAGGAAGGAGAAGCACCACAAGCGGTGGGCTGAAGCTTCCTCTTCGGCTCCGCCAGCTAAACAGTTAGCCTCTCCTAGGACGTCCGGGCCTTCTCCTTCCTGGCTCCATTCACCTCGCATTTCCCCAGAGCCGGAGGAGGAGACCCGGTCGCCTTCGAGGTCTTCGAGGCGGCACTCCAGGCCAGCCTCGGTGGCCTCGTCTAGATCGACCCGAAGTTTGTCCGATGCAGATACGGACCGGATGATGCGTAGGTTTCTCCAGGCCCAACTGCAGATGGGAGTGCTCCTGCCCCCCCCCCCTCCGGGGGGAGCTCGACCCCATTTTTCACCCCGATTGCTCCTTCTCCGACCCACTACCGGAGTTTGGAGCTGTCGGATCCAGGCAGCATTGGAGCCGGGGGAGGCTCGGCGCCATTAGTACACCCTACTTCAGCTCCGTCTGCACCCTCGAGTTTGTTGGGTCCATTTTCGGATCCGAGCTCTCGGAGCCGTGAGCTGAGCTTCAGATCCAGAGGTGTCAGTGTGTCTTCGGCTCCGTCTTGGTTGGAGCATACTGGTCCTTCGGATCCGATTGCATTGCATCCAGTCCACTCCTCGGATCCAAAGGGACTGCTCTCAGATCCTAGAGAGAGCAGTTCTCCTTCGGCGTTCGATGTTGTGGAGAGGGTCTTTTTGAGGGACTCGAGACCCCAGGCTCCTGCTGCGGTTCCACCCATCACTCCCTCTCAGACGGGCCTATCTTCCATCACCCGGCCCCAGGGACAGCCTGCACCTATGTCCCAGATAGTTCCCTTAGAGGAACAGGATGTGGTTGGGGAGGCATCCTCGAACAGCCCACCCGACGAGGTTCCTCACAAACGTAAGTGCAAGAGGAGGCACTTGGACTCACCCGAGTCCCTGACAGAGGACACAGACTTAGAGGAAGGGGAAGGTTCCCCAAGGTCACCCCCCCCCCGAGGACATCTCCTTCGGAGACATTATGGAAATGCTTCGTATTAGAGGGGGGTGGTCAGCCCAAAAACCTTTCTCCGATGAGTTTGTGTTTCTGGAGGCGTTTGACGCAGGCCCATCTATCTCTTGGGTGTCCCCTCCCACCGATCCCCTGGTAGATCTGATCACTACCAGGACATGGAATGAACCGGACACTGTGGAGCCCATACTAAAGAGACCGGACAAAATTCTCAGTCCACCCACAGATAGGGTGGTCTGGAGCAAAGGTGCTCCGGTAGATGCCATGTTGGTGACGGCTGCCACCAAGAAGGAATTAGCCCAGGAGAGTTCCTCGGTCCACCCTCCCAACAAGGAGTATCGAACGATGGACCGCATAGGGAAGCAGATGTTCGCTTCAGCCACCTTCTCAGTAAGTTTGCTGAACTATATAGCACATGTGATACGACTCCAGTGGGATCTCATCAAAGAATACGCCGGGTCGCCCCCAGAGTCCATGTCGGCCGAGGATAAGAAAACATTCTCAGCTCGAAGGGCCACTCTTAAGTCCATTTCGAACACTTCTATGCGGCTTAATTCCCATGCCACGAAAGGAGCTACTAGAGCTAGCAGAGCAGGCATTGTCTTACGGCGGCATGCTTGGCTCCGTCTCTGTGACTTTGTGGAACCCTTCAAGGCGTCCTTTGCAAATGCCTCTTTTGGCGGCTCTTCGCTGTGTGGTAAGACCGTCCGTGACACGCTGGTCCAGAGCGAGAAAGACCGGAAGACATTGTCTGCTGTCGGGATCCGCTTCTCAACTCCCCAGAGGTCCTTCTCCAGGAACCAAAGGGGACAAAAGAAAATGTGGTTCCGGAAATCCCAACAGTCCCGTTTTGCTCCAGACCCCTCATCTTTCAGAGGCAGAGGAAAACGGGGTGGATGCCGGCCCAGAGGCAGAGGGGGCCCGAAGAATTTCGGGTCGAGAGAACCTTTTTCGGATCGGCCTGCACAACAGCCCTGAGGGGTTACCCGACTGCTCTACTCTGGAGGCAGTCGGGGGGCGTTTCACGAGGTACCTAGCAGTTTGGGAGTCCATTACAACGGATAGCTGGGTGCTTCGAATCATATCCAGAGGTTACACTATCCCCTTTCTGAATCTCCTTCTCAGATCCTGGAGCCTCCCTGATGTCCCACCCAATCAAAGGGAGGCAGCAGCCACAGAAATAAAGCAGCTGCTAGAAAAAAGAGTAATCCAGCCCATCCCCCAAGATCAATCTGGATCAGGCTTCTACTCCAGGTTCTTTCTGGTGCCAAAAAAGACGGGGGACTTAAGACCAATCCTCGACCTGTCCACTCTAAACCTGTCAGTTGCCAAAGAAAGGTTCTGGATAGTCACCATTCAGTCCATTCTCCCACTCCTGCAGGAGAACGACTGGATGTGCTCTATAGACCTCAAGGATGCGTACTACCACATTTTGATGGACAGACGATCCAGAAGGTTTCTCCGCTTTCGGCTGGGAGCCAGCCGCTATCAGTTCAGGGTCCTTCCCTATGGTCTCACCACAACCCCCAGGGTATTCACCAAAGTGATGGCAGTTGTAGCGGCCCACCTGAGGCTTCAGGGAATACAGATCTTTCCATAACTAGACGACTGGCTCCTGACCGCCCCCACCAGGCATCTACTCTGTTAAGCCAGGAATTACTTCATTCACTTGGTCTCTCATCTGGGAATCTCAATCAATCTCAAGAAATCCTCCCTTCAACCAACTCAAACCTGGGATTTCATAGGGGCCAGGCTAGACACAAACCTGTTGAGGGCCTTCCTAACTCTGGACAGGCTTCGAACTTTGACACTCCACGTGCTGGCCTTCCAACAATCCCCGGCTCCTCCAGCGGAATTGGTCCTGAGGGCACTAGGTTCCATGGCTGCAGCCATCAGTCTGTCACCTCTAGCTCATCTAAACATGAGGGTCCTACAATGGACCTTGCAGGTTCAATGGTCCATTCTGCAACATCCGCTAAGTGCATCTGTCTCCCTCAGCAAGGTTTGCAAGAAATCCCTACTCTGGTGGATCCAGTCCTCGGATCTCCTGGAAGGGCGCCCCTTCTCTATGGCCCCACCCCAAGCCATGGTGACCATGGACGCTTCGCGCCTCGGGTGGGGGGGGCACTGCATGGGCAGAGCCGTCCAAGGCACGTGGACTCACTCGGAGACCTTGTTGCACATCAGTGTCCTAGAGATGAGGGCGGTGTTTTTAGCATTGCAAGAACTCCAGGCCCTTCTTCCCTTAGGGACAATTGCGATTCATTTGTATTCTGAAGAAGTCTGATTAAAGACGAAACCTAGGTAAATTCGTTTGTGGCTGGTTGTGTTCCATGGAGTCAAGTGCTGGTCACAATTGCGATTCAGTCAGACAACATGTGAGTAGTCTGGTATATCAACAAACAGGGGGGAACCAGATCCTATCCGCTATGTCGAGAGGCCATGAGAGTTTGGGAATGGGTGATCGCCACCAACCGCTTTCTCATAGCAACGCACATTCCAGGTCGGTCTAACATTTTGGCAGACAGGCTGAGTCAAACCATCCTCTCACCTTACGAGTGGTCTCTGAACCCGAGAGTAGCGAAGCAAATCTTCCTCAAGTGGGGTCAACCTTGCTGCGATCTATTCGCGTCGCCTTCGAACGCAAAGTGCAGCGAGTACTTCTCTCTACTTCCCCCACCAAGGGAATCCTCCAGAGACGCTCTAGTCCATGTTTGGCCACCTGGTCTACTTTATGCTTATCCACCTCTTCGTCTCATGGTAAAATTCTTGCAGAAAGCTCGTCGGTTGGGGAGCAGAGTGATCCTCATAGCCCCATTCTGGCCTCGTCATACGTGGTTCCCTTGTCTATGGTCTCATCTAGTCAATCCTCCATGGATTTTGGATCCCACTCCAGATCTGATATCTCACCCCCTGGGGTTGACAACCCCAAACCTGGACAATCTCAAGCTCACAGCTTGGTTGATCCAGTTCCAATCATAGCTAGGACTCCCGGTATCTCCTCTTCCGTTAAAGCTATTTTAGTAGCCACTCATAAACCTTCTACTAGAAAGGTAAATAAGAGCAAATGGAAATGTTTTTCGATCTGGGCAGAACATAGAAATTTGGATCCCTTTACAGCCCCGATACCAGCTGTATTAGATTTTTTGTCATACTTATTTGATCAAGGTGCCAGCTCCTCCACCATCAAAGTCCAATTAGCAGCAATTTCACACTTTTATGTGGGAAGTGATCTTGGTTCTTTAGCTTCTTCCAAGATCTGCAAGACTTTTGTAAAAGGTACCTTCCTGTTAAGGCCTCCTGTTAAGGATGCAGTCCCTCCGTGGCATTTAACTCTTGTTCTCCAGGCTCTTACTGGCCCTCCCTTTGAACCTGCAGCTTTGGTGGATCTAAAATATTTATCTTGTAAAACGGCCTTTCTCATTGCTATCACTTCTGCTAGAAGGGTTTTTGGAGCTTCAAGCCCTTTGCGCCAAATCTCCATATCTGGTCTTTCATAAAGACAGAGTTTCCCTCAGGACCAATCCCTCCTTCTTGCCTAAGGTCGCCTCTGAGTCCAACATTAATCAATCTATCAATTTACAATTTTTTTCCCCGAATTATCACAACAAAGGTGAATACAAATTACATTATTTGGACGTGCACAGACAATTGAGGTTCTATTTACACAGGACTGCTGAACATAGGAAATCTGAGCAACTCCTTGTATCCTTTGCTAAACCCTTTTTGGGTAAACCTGTGTCAAAAGCTACATTGTCCAGATGGATTTCACAATGTATACTTCTTGCATATAAGAGTTCTGGCCGACCAGAACCTGTCAGAGTTCACGCCCATTCTACTCGATCATCGGTTTACACTTCTGCTGCCTTTTGGTCCAGAGTATCCTTGGATGACATTTGTTCAGTAGCCACTTGGGCTTCATCCCATACTTTTATTACCCATTACAAGCTGGATATAATTTCCAGAGGGAGGGTGTCCTTTGGCTCTGCAGTGCTCCGGAATATTCTTCCATGAGGATCTCCCAAGTTTTTTGGTAGCTGGGGAGTCTGTCCCACAGGTTGATGAAGAAATTAAGTTAACTACTTCAGATAAAGAAGTTATGTACTCACCATAACGTTCCATCTGAGTAGATAACTTCATTTGTCAGCAACCAACCTCCCCTCCGTCCCCCTAACCTGTAGTTCGTCCTTTTTATGATCTTTGTGCTTCCTGTGCCAGATGACATCAGGTTAGGATGTTTAGTTGATCCTTTGGTTGTAGTATTCTATAATGCTAATGCAAACTGATCTGAGGACAGAGAGGGATGGCAGGGGGTTATGGGTAAGGGGGAGGAGCTTGGAGCTTAGATCTTAGCTGAATAAAGCTGCCGGCTCGGATCCGATTTGGATCCGATACCCACAGGTTGCTGACAAATGAAGTTACCTACTCAGATGGAACGTTATGGTGAGTACATAACTTCTTTATTCTCTCCCTATAGTTTGTCTTCCCTTTTATTACCCTTTTCTTACCTTTGAGGTAATTCTTCATTACCATCATTGGTAATCCTTCTTTTCTCTCTTCTTGCCCTTCTGGGTAGCTTTCTTAACTCCTTGGTACTGTCATTCTTCTCCACATCATTATGTCAGACAAGAAAAGTAGTGTTGGCTTCAAACAATGTGTGGAATGCGGCCGTAAGTAGCCGCTTTCTAATTGCCATTATTTATGTGTCTATTGCTTGAATGTCTCCCATCTTTCAACGAATCCTGAAAGGCCTCCTTAAAACTCCTTTCTGTGAGGCTATCTCTGGATCGGAGGGCTCACCCCCTCCTGCTAAACCCTGTAAGAGGCCTTCTTCTTCTTCCTCCTCGAGATCGCTCACTTCATCTCCCTCCGGAGATCCCAAGGAGTCGACTCACAAAAAGGTAAAATTTTTGAGCCCAGTGCTGCCATCTGTGGCCCTTTTGGCCCCAGCCTCGGCACTGCCCCAGTTGATTCTTGCTCCAGCTATGTCCTCTTTATTCGGAGTTCCTGGTGCAGGTGCTCCGACTGTTTCGTCGCAGCCTTTATTTGCACTGTCTCTGCAGGTACAGTCTCCTTTGGCACTGTTGGTGCAAACTCCTTTGGCCCCGAGTTTGACGATACTGTCCTGTACAGTGCAGACACCTTCAGCACCGGCATGCTCTTTGGTGCAGTCTTTTTCAGCACTGTTGTTACCGGTGCAGACACCTTGATCAACATCAGCATACTCATTGGTGCAGACATTTACCACACCGCTCTTTATGGTGCAGACACCTTAGACTATGGCTCTTCACCACATGAACTAGCAAGGACTAAGTATTCTCCTTCCTTGGATACATTTGTTGGAAGCCAATATAGCCCCTTTTTAGAAAGTCCAGAAAAGCCTTCAGGTTTCTCTATGAGGTTGACCAGGAGCCTCTCAGAACAAGATGTGTTGTAACTGTCGACCAGTTGCTTGTGGCCAGGCATCTCTCTCACCCATCTAAAGCTACGTTCCCTCTTCCAGGTGATCGTATTTCTCCACAGATGCCAAAGTACACTCCTCCTTCGACTTCCACAGAAGCATCAAAGCCCATTCCTTCAGCAGCAGCTTCCCTTTCTCTGACCCTAATAGTGGACTTCACTTTGGAGCCGGAGTCATCCATGTGGCCCTCAGTGCACTGGGCATCGGGCTCTTCTCAGGCTAGTGGCTGTGCCGTGGGGGAAGGCATTCTTGGCTCCACGCCAGTTTTTTCTATGGCACCCTCCAGGAATCCTCCTTCCCTCATGCTCCACAGTCCTATTGAGACTCCTGGTGTGGGGGTCAGCTCATTGGGGTGGGATGTGACCCCGGCTCTGAGGTTTTCGTTCTCAGTTCCAGGCTCCCATCCCTCTTCAGGCAGTCCAGCCTTCCGGGCCATGGTGAGGGTGCTTGCCTCCGCTGGCAAATCCATCCCATGTCTGAGTCCTCTCCCCCTCTGTGCCGCAACTGTCGCAAGCCGCAACCACCTGACACCGGGCACAAGGGCCTCAGGTTTCTCCCTCTCAGGAGATCCCCTCTTTGCAATCTTCTCCATAGCTCCCCACTGAGGAAGTCCCTTGCAAGGTTTCTTGCAAGAGGAAGCACATGGACTCCACTGAGGAGTCTTTGACCGAAGATATGGACTTTGATGACCGGGAAGGGTACTCAGAGTCACCCTCTGATGAGGTGTGCTTTGGTGACATCCTCGAGATCGTAAGACAGAACGGTGACTGGAAGTCCTCCAACCCTTCCTTAGAGGAATCCGTATTCCTGCAGGCCTTTCTTGCCCACCCCCCCTACCTCCTGAGTTGCCCCGCCGGCCGGTGATCTTGTCCAGCTCATCGTCCAACGTGCATGGAAGGCTCCTGACACCCTGGAAGCTATACCACGGAGGCCTGACAAGATTTTATCTCCCCCAGCTGAGCATCCCCATTGGTCAAAAGGTCTTCCAGTAGATGCCATGGTGCTGGCAGCTGCAACTAAAAAAAGACTTTGCAGAAGAGATCCAGACTGTCCATCCACCCAGCAAGGAGTCCCGGGTTGATAGACAGACTTGGAAGCGTGTGTTTGCTTCATCGACCTTCGCCGTAAGGTCCTTGAATTACTTGGCACACTTTACAAGGCTCCAGAGGGACCTTATCAACCAAATCTCTGAAACCTTGGCAGGAGCTGATGTTCTTCATCTCACATTGCTGCAGTCATAACCCGTGGGTAGTCCGCTGTCCTCGGTCGGCCCGAATACCAAAGTATTAGGCTGGCAGATCTGACGCCAGTGCGCCATGGTATTAAAGCGCATGACCGACGCCATATCCTCAGTCTTTTTGCCGCATGGTCTTCTGAGTTTCAGACCGAAACCAAGTTGGGCTGGGAATATTTTGTTTTTCTTGCCTCAGTTAATTCCGGATGTCAGAAAAAGTGAATAATTGTATTTCTTGTGGGAAACAGATATTACCACTCTCTGTATTCCTTGTTTGGGCCTGAGCGCGAGCATAGTCGTCGGGCTTTTGTGCTAGATTTAATATAAGCACCATTTAAACGAGGTTTGATAGGCGCTAGGCTTGTCTCGGTAAGTGGGTGTAAATAAATATGCCGCCGATCTCTCCTCGCCACCGCCCGCTAAAGCGCAGGAAAAATCGTTAAAGTCCAAGCAGGATGAGAGAAACTACGGTGGAATCTGTAGATCCAGCCGAGGTTTCAGCTGAGTCTCAGGGGGCCGTTAATTTTGCAAGATGTGGTCTCTCAGGAGTCAGGTCAGGCTGAGGGGCCTCTCAGGTTGCTGTACTCCCTTCTTGCCTAAGGTGGTTAGGCCTTCTCCTTCTGTCTCTAAGGTACCTTCCAAGGTCAGGCCTGGTTTGCCTTCCTCAGGTGTCAGTCCTAGTTCTGCAGGTTCTGTGCCTAAAAAACACATGCTTAAAATGGCAGAAGATTTGATTTTAATCAGGGGTTCTATGCCCCCTCCAGATAAGAGGCCTAGGGTGGAGCCAGAGGTGGAAAGTTTGGAACAGGCTTCAGATTACTCAGAGTCTTCGGCTGAAGACTTTCAGGATTTTCCTCCTTATTCTGATTCAGACGCAGAGGATTCCAGTCCTTCTGCTTCTCCTCCAGAGGATTTTTCTTTTTCAGAAACCCTGCATTCTATGAGGGAGCATTTTAAATGGGAAGGCCAGGATTTCTCAGATTCCCAAAAGAGGCTTAGAGAAGTTTTGTTTTTATACCTCCTGTTTTGGATGTTTTCTCTGAGACTTCTCTTAATTCAGACTCTTTGCCTCCTGCGCCAGTTAAACCAGATAGGTATTACAGAGTGCCAGAGGCTCATAAATATCTGTATAAGAGCTGACCCAGAAACTATTAGCCAGGGACCTAAGGGTGTCAGGGCTTCTGTTGTAAAGAATCCAGTTCCTATGGATAAAGATTCTAGAGTTTTGGATAGGTGGGGTAAAAAAGTATATACCTCTTCCACTCTAGCTATGAGGGCTTTGAATTGCCAGTTTCATATGTTGAAGTACCAGAATTTTCTCCTTACTCAGTTAAAATCTAAGGTAGATGCTTTGGCAGAGGGCATAGAGTGTAAGGAATTACAGGATTTGGTTCATGCCTCTGATCAGGTGGGTAAGCATTCTTTGCAGTGTGGTTTCGATGCTTTACAGGCTTCTTCCAGGGTGGCTGCCACCGGATCAGTTATTCAGGATCAGAACTTGTCAGAGCATGTTAAGGCTAGAATTTTGGATGCTCCTTTGCAGTCTGAAGTTTTGTTTGGTTCTCCTGTGGAGTCTGTCTTAAAGAAAATGGAAGACAAAGCTAAGTCTATGCAGACTGTTAAAGATTTTTGCAGGTGCAGCCCCTAAGTTTAGCAGGAATTGGCCTACTAAGGGATGGGCTTACCCTTCTTCTGATTTACAGTCTAGGGGCAGATCCAGAGCTCAGGGTTCTTTCAGGCCTAGAACATGGAGTTCCCCTGCACAATCTACAGGTGAGGGCAGGGGCCAGTCCTTTCGTAAACAGGCCCAATGACCTGCATCTTCAGCTGCCAGATCCTTCCTGTCTGGCAGCTCCTCTGGGAGGAAAGTTGGCACTCTTCAAGCAAAACTGGCTTTTAGTCACCCAGGACAAATGGGTGTTGGACATTATAGACCGAGGCTACAAGTTTTATTTCCACATGTCACCATCTTTCAAAGGCATGCCAGACGTTCCTCTTCAGCAAAGGGTAGAGGCTCACAAACAGATTTTTTACTTCTTCAAATGGGGCTATACAGCAGGTCCCTTTGTCAGAAGTGGGCCTAGGATTTTATTCTCCTCTTTCTTGTACCAAAGAAAGGAAACACTTGGAGGCCAATTTTGGATTTATCTATCCTCAACACATACCTGGACATTCCAAAATTCAAAATGTTGAACAACTTCTGCCTCTGTTGGGCAAAGATCACTGGATGGTAACTCTGGATCTCAAAGAGGCTTATCTTCATGTTCCTATCAGGCCCAGTTGCAGGAGATTCCTGCTTTACATTATCAGTTCTCTGCATTGCCCTTTGGCTTATCTATGTTCACAAAGGTTCTGGCTCAGTGATAGCCTTCTTAAGGTTAAGAGGAATACAAATTTATCCTTATTTGGACGATTGCCTGATTCTTGCTCAAGACAAAAACAAGCTACTTCACCATCTACAGTATGTTATGGCAGTGTTAAGGTGCCTAGGGTATTCTAAACAAAGTCCAGTCTAGTACCCTCTCAGGAAATGTGCTTTCTGGGTGTGAGACTGAATACAGCTTCCCAGATGGCCTTTTTGACCCTGGACAAGCAAAGGAACCTTACACTTTACTTCCAACAATTGTCTCTACGGTCCAGGCTGACTGCAAGGACAGTCCTTCAAGCCTTGGGGTTCATGGCATCTTGTATTCTGGTGCTTCCCAATGCCAAACTGCATATGAGGAAGCTACAATGGTATCTCAAAAATATATGGACGCAACACTGCCACGATCTGGACACTGTCATTCAGATAATACCTTGCATTCAAAAGGAATTTTTGTGGTGGAATGTCACCTAAACAAGGGACTCTCTGTGACCCGACCAGAGGCGAGTCAGATCTTAACGACAGATGCCTCGGACAAGGCTTGGGGAGCACACCTCAATAGAAAATGGGTTCAAGACACGTGGCCTGCCAGACTTCAACATTTACATATCAACTTGAAGGAGATGTTAGCAGTCCAATTTGCATTGATGGCTTTCAAGGATCTACTTCACCCAGGACAAGTGTTGATTCAAACAGACAACACAACTGTCATGTGGTACATCAACAAGCAAGGGGAACCCATTTTCCTCTTTGCAGGCAAGCTATGATTTTGTGGAGACTGCTCTCAGTTTGCACCTCACTCTTCAGGCAAGGTTTCTGCCAGGAGCACAGAACTCCTTAGCAGATGTTTTGAGCAGACAGATGGTGGATCCCCACGAGTGGAAGTTGGATCCTCATGTATTTCGACAGTTGACAGTGTTATGGGGGACTCCAGACATAGATCTGTTCGTTTCTCCACTAAATTTCCAGTTGCCAAAGTTTTGCACAAGGATGTTTCATCCAACAGCTTGGAAAGTGGATGCTCTATCATTCAGTTGAAGCAATCTTCACGTCTATGCCTTTCCTCCTCTGCCTCTCCTTCCCAAGGTGCTCTTGAAGGTCAGACAAGACAAGCCCTCCATGATTCTAATAGCTCCAGATTGGCCTCGACAGCACTGGTAGCCTCTGCTGAGGAGTTTAGTACGGGAGCCTCCTTGGCCTTTGCCTTCAATTCCACACCTTTTGTCTCAGGCAGGCAATCATTTCCTCAATGTCAGGATTCAGTCCCTGCATCTAACAGCCTGGCTTATTCTGTTCTAGAACCTGGAGGGTCGCAGCTTCCTCAACAAGTTTTGAATGTTATTTTGGAGGCCAGAAGGCCTAGTACAAGGAAGGTTTATGCTGATAAATGGAGGAGATTTTTTATTTGGAGCAAAGCAAAGAGCTTTGATGTTTCCAGGCCTGATTTGAGTGTTTCTCTTCAATATCTTACAGAATTATTAGACAAGGGTTTGTCTTTCTCCTCTGTAAAAGTTCATGCTGCAGCCATTTCTGCTCACTATGACTGTGACCCACCATTATTCTCTCATCCTTTGTTTAAGCAATTCCTTAGAGGGGCAGAGAACATAAGACCAGAGCTCCTACTCCTTCCTGGGATCTCAAATTTGTGTTGGAAAACTTACTTTACCTCCTTTTGAACCTGCAGCTACGTCTGAGTTAAAGTTTTTGTCTTGGAAGACTGCTTTTTTGTTGGCCATTACGTCTGCTAGAAGGGTATCTGAATTACAGGCTCTAATGGCAGTTGAACCCTTCCTGATTTTTCATAAGGATAGGGTATCTCTTAACCCTACTTTTATGCCTAAAGTGGTTTCAAATGTGGCCTTGAACCAATCTATTCATTTGCCTACTTTTTATGCTGATCCCCAAAATAAAGGAGAGAAAATTTTGCACACTTTGGGTATTCACAGACAGTTGCGTTATTATTTGAGCAGGACTAAAAGGTTCAGACAGTCTCAACAGTTATTTGTTTCTTTTGCTTTGGGCTCTCAGAAACCTGTTTCAAAACAAACTATTTCTAAGTGGATTGGCCATTGTATTGCTTTTTGTTATTCTCATCGTGGTAAGGAGATTCCGGCTGGAATCAGACCTCATTCCACTAGGGCTACTGCCACTTCTACTGCTTTTTGTAGCTACTAAAGATATTTTGGAAGCAGCTACTTGGAGTTCAGTGCACACTTTTTCTAAACATTACCATCTCCCTTTATTCCAAATCTAGGGCTGGGTTTGCCACTGAAGTCTTACAGGGCATATTAGCAGCTCCCAATGCTTTATAATTTTGCCAACCTCCCTTTACCTTTGCTTTGGGATTCTACCCACAGGTTATGACTGCAGCAATGTGAGATGAAGAACATAGTACAGTTTTGTACCTACCATAAATGTAGATGTTCAAGATCCTCTGTAGTTTGGAGTGGTTGTATGGTTTGGGTGGTAGATGTTGTTTGTACATGGATTTTGGAGGTTTTCCTGTTTTTGGCTGTGCCTTCTGACATCTGGGGCAAGAAAAGACTGAGGATATGACGCCGGTCATGCGCTTTAATACCATGGCGCACTGGCGCCAGATCTGATGACCGACGCCAGCCTAATACTTTGGTATTCGGGCCGACCGAGGACAGCGGACTACCCACAGGTTATGACTGCAGCAATGTGGATCTTCGAACATCTACATTTATGGTAGGTACAAAACTGTACTTTTCTGATGAGGTCCATGACAATGTAGCTTCTCAGATAGCGACCCTAGAATCCATATCCAATTCTTCCTTGCGCCTTATTTCACACGCAATGGAAGGAGCAGTTAGAGCAGAAGACGTAGATATAGTCACGAGACGACATGCCTGGATGCACCTTTGCGACTTTGAGGACTCCTTTATGGCTTCCTTTATGAACACCCCCACCAAGGCCACTTCTTTATTTGGCCCTAAGGTTAAAGATACGCTGGCAAGGTGTGATGAAGATGCCAAGACCCTATTGCCGTTGGTGTCCGACACACCACTGCTCAACGATTTTACTCCAGAAATTAGAGATGCGGGAAGATGTGGTACAGAAACTCACAGGGCTCTTTCCGTGATGCACATGCCGAGCTCTCCCCTAGAGGCAGAGGGGAAACTCCAGTGGAAGATACCCCTTTCGGGACAGGGGAGGTCCGCGAAACCGGTGTTCAAGAGATTCTTTTTCTGGGCAACCGTACCAGTGCTCCTTAAGCATTGTCTGACTGCTCACCTCTGGAAGTGGTCGGGGGTCGTTTTTCCTTGTACCCCACTGCCTGGCGAAACATAACCACCGATTCTTGGGTACAACGGATAATATCCAGAGGCTATCGCATCCCCTTGCATCTCTGTCCCACCTCATCCAGAGACTTACACGACGTCCCACCCAGTCAAAGGGAAGCAGCAGCACATGAAATCTGAAAGCTGCCACAAAAAAATGTCATCCAAACGGTCCCCCCAGACCAGATAGGATCCGGTTTTTACTCGAGGTTCTTTTCAGTGCCAAAAAAGACAGGAGACTGGAGACTGATTCTTGATCTCAGTATACTGAACAAATTTGTAAAAACAGAGAAATTCTGGATGGTCACAGTTCAGCCTATATTTCCTCTTCTGGAAGGAGACGATTGGATGTGCTCTGTAGATGTTCTTCTTGTTTCACTGTTGCAGTCATCACACGTGGGTTATCTGCCTGCAGGTAGCCCTGCCGAGTCTTGGGATTTCTGCGTCGGTTGCTGTCGTCTCCTCCATGACGTCAGGTCGTCAGGGGTATAAAACATGCAGCCAACGTCATTACATCAGTCTTTCTTGCCAAAAAGGAGCCTAAAGCAGAAGCAGTTCGCAAGTGCCGGTCGGCCGCTACCTGAAAATTTCCTTTTTTCGAGTTTCAGACCTGAAGTCTTTTATAGGTAAGTACCCCATTGGGGATTCTTTTTTCTTGCTCTAACCGATGTCAGAAAAAAATTAACAATTGTCTTACCTGTGGAAACCAAATACCTCACAGAGATTTTCATTCTTACTGCATCACCTGTTTAGGCCCAGACCACGACGTCCCTTACTGTCGGTTTTGTGCTTTGTTTAACGCCCAAACCATTCGTCATCGGGCTATTTTTGTAGCTAATTTCTTTCACTCTCGTTCTCCGTATTCCGAAATGGCTTCGGTAAGTCATCCGACTACCGATCTTCCAAAAAAGCGCAAAGACAGGGACAAACCGCATAGGTCAAAAACTGCCGATGATGCTACGCTAGTTGCCAGTCCGCCGGTACTCATTGAGGTGCCTTTGCAGCCCCTGATGCCAGCTTCTACAGATTCGCAGGCCTCTGCTGAGACGCATTCAGAGTCCAGTATGCTGCGAGATGCTTCTTCGACTATGGAACCTGCAGATGTCTCTACTTTGGATGGGTCCGAAGCCGCTGTGCAGGCACTGGCTTCTGAGGGTGTATTCCGACCTACCAATATTCATATTAAACTGACAACTTAATTTCCAAATAAAACTACTGAGTCTCTTAGGCCCAGAGTTCACACTATGCCTAGAAAACCAATGTCCAAAGCGCATGCTCAAGCTCCCATGCCACAGAAACAAATGCTTAGAATGGCTGAAGACCTTATTACTCTAATTAGGCGAAGCTAGGTTTTCCCTGCCAAAAGACAAAGAATTGAATTTTCTTCTGACTCTACAGACCAGGAGTCTGATTACCAGGACATACCCTTATCTACCTATGAGGAATCAGATGCAGAGGAATCCATTCCCTCTGCCTCCCCTCCAGAGGATTTTTCTTTTGGTGAAACCTTGCATTCTTTAAGAGAGCATTTCTGCTGGGAATGCCAGGACTATCCTCAGTCCAAAAAGAGACTCAGGGAATTTTTAGATTTGCTTCAGCACAGGCCTCTAGCCATACCCCTGTCCTAGATATTGTAGTTGATGTCTTCTTGGAGTCCAGTCTTACTCCTGACACCTTGCCACCAGCTCTTATAACACCTGACAGGCACTACAGAGTACCTGGCTCTCAAAAATGTCTCTCTAAGAATCCTACTGCGGATCCAGAGACCATTTCCCAGGGACCTAAAGGCATTAAGGCTACTGCTGCCAAAAACCCTATCCCTTTAGACATGGTTTCTAGAGCTTTAGACAGATGGGGTAAGAAGGTATATACCTCTACAACTCTTGCCATCAGGGCTTTGAATTGCCAGTTTCACACGTTGAAGTACCAGCAACTTATTATGGAACTAATTAAACCAAAAATGGTGTTACTTCCAGATTGTGCAGAAAATAAAGATTTACAAGAGTTAATGGAATGAGGAAGTACAGGAGAGTATACAGAGAAAGAGGTTGGCAAAGAAGAAGTGGGATTGTCAGAGAGATGAAGAAATTAGACAGGAGTATAAGGAGATGAGGTGCATGGCAAAGAGAGAGGTGACGAAGGCTAAGGATAAGGCATATGAAGAGTTGTATGAAAGGTTGGACACTAAGGAGGGAGAAAAGGACCTGTACCGATTTGCTAGACAGAGGGACCGAACTAGGAAAGCTGTGCAGCAGGTAAAGGTGATAAAGGATAATGAGGGAAACATACTCACAAGCAAGGAGAGTGTGTTGAGCAGATGGAGAGAGTACTTTGAGGGTTGATGAATGAAGAGAATGAGAGGGTGAGAAGTTTGGATGATGCGGGGTTAGTGAATCATGAAGTGCAATGGATTAGCAAGGAGGAAGTAAGGATAGCTATGAAGAGGATGAAGAATGGAAAGGCTGTTGGTCCAGATGACATACCTGTGGAAGCATAGAGGTGTTTAGGTGAAATGGCAGTGGAGTTTCTAACCAGATTGTTTATTGAAATCTTGGAAAGTGAGAGGATGGCTGAGGAATGGAGAAAAAGTGTTTTGGTACCGATTTTTAAGAATAAGAGTGATGTGCAGAGCTGTAGTACCTACAGAGGGATTAAACTAATCAGTCACAGCATGAAGTTATGGGAAAGAGTAGTGGAAGCTAGGTTAAGAAGGGACATGATGATTAGTAATCAGCAGTATGGTTTCTTGTCGGGAAAGAGCACTACATATGCGATGTTTACTGAGAGTGTTGATGGAGAAGTACAGAGAAGGTCAGAAGGAGTTGCATTGTGTTTTTGTCGACTTACAGGGTGCCTGGACAGGAGTTGTGATATTGTATGAGGAAGATGGGAGTGTCAGAGAAGTATTTAAGTGTGGTACAGGATATGTACGAGAGTAGTGTGGCAGCGGTGAGGTCTCTGGTGGGAGTGATGGATGCTTTTAAGGAGGAGGTGAGATTACATCAAGGATCAGCTCTGAGCCCTTTCTTATTTGCAATGGTGATGGACAGGTGGACTATGATGTTTGCAGATGACATTGTGATCTGTAGTGAGAGTGGGGAACAGGTGGAGGAGACCCTGGAGAGATGGAGATATGTTCTAGAGAGAAGAGGAATGAAGGTTAGCAGGACTAAGACAGAATATATGTGTGTGAATGAGAGGGAGGATAGAGGAATGGTGAGGATGCAAGGAGTAGCAGTGGCTAAGGTGAAAGAGTTTAAATACTTGGGATCAATAGTTCAGAGTAATGGTGAGTGTGGAAGAGAGGTGAAAAAGAGAGTACAGGCAGGATGGAATGGGTGGAGAAGAGTGTCAGGAGTGATTTGTGACAGACGAGTACCAGTAAGAGTGAAAGGGAAGGTCTACAAGAGGGTAGTGAGACCAGCTATTTATATGGGTTGGAGACAGTGGCATTGACAAAAAGGTTAGAGTTAGAGCTGGATGTGGCAGAGTTAAAGATGTTAAGATTTGCACTGGGTGTGACGAGGTGGTCAGGATTAGGAATAAGTATATTAGAGGGTCAGCCCAGGTTGGAAAGTTTGGAGACAGCCAGAGGCACAAGAGTTGGTTTGGACATGTGCTGAGGAGGGATGCTGAGTATATTGGGAAAAAGATGCTAAGGATGAAGCTACCAGGAAACAGGAAAAGAGGAAGGCCTAAGTTAAGGTTTATGGGTGTGGTGAGAGGGGACATGCAGGTTGTTGGTGTGACAGAGCAAGATGCAGAGGACAGGAAGAAATGGAAACAGATGATCCGCTGTGGCAACCCCTAAGGGGAACAGCCGAAAGAAGAAAATGATGATGAGTGCATTCTGCAAACCAAGCTAGTAAACATACTTTGCAGTGTGGGTTTGATGAATTAGAAGCATCTTGCAGGACTGCTCTCACTGGGTCTATACTGAGAAGGCATGTTTGGCTAAAGGAACAAGTCTTGCCTGATCATGTCAAAGCAAAATTACTAGATGCTCCATTAAATCAGGAGCATTTGTTTGGCACAAAAGCAGAAATTGTTCTTAAAAAGATGGAAGAAAAAGCTAAATCTATGCAAACCATCAAAGATTTCTTACAGGTGCAGCCACCTAGATTCAGTAGGCATTGGCTTTCAAAAAAATGGTCCTTTCCAATCCTTCTCAGGCCTTCTCAGTCCAAAGCCAGGAGAAACAGACCACCAAGACTACAGTCTCAGGGTATGCAGAGATCTAAACAATGGAGTGTTTCTACCTCAAAACCAGGGAGTGGTAAGCCACTCCCGTATGGAAAAAGTTTGTAATGACTTTCCAGTTATCCTTCCCAGCAATGCCCAAGTACTTGTGCCCCTAGGAGGAAAACTCGCCCTTCATGCAAAAAACTGGATGTCCATTACTCAGGACCGATGGGTTCTAAACATTATATCCCATGGATACAGATTCTACTTCCACTCACTGCCAACTCCAAGCGGGTTACCAGACCTTCCTCCAAACCAGTGGGCAGAGGCTCAGAAGCAAGTACTTTCCCTTCTCCATATCAAGGCTATTCAACCTGTTCCAGTAGAACAAAGGGGACAGGGTTTCTACTCACTATTCCTGGTGCCCAGCAAAGAGGGCTCTTGGTGCCCTATCCTGGATCTATCTATTCTCAACACCTTTCTGGTGGTTCCAAAATTTAAAATGCTTGCACTGCAACAGCTTCTTCCTATGCTAGCCAAGGATACCTGGTTAGTCACTCTAGACTTAAAAGAAGCTTATCTGCACATCCCCATAAGGGAGTCTTGTAGGAAATATCTACATTTCAGGGCAGGCTCTATGCACTATCAGTTCTCTGCACTTCCCTTTGACTTATCTACTGCACCCAGAGTATTCACAAAATGCCTGGCTCCAGCCATAGCATACTGCATGCAGAGAAATATTCAAATCTACCCATACTTGGATGATTGCCTGCTTCAGGCAGACAGTCAGGGATAGCTACTTCAGCACCTGGCATTTGTAAAAGGACTTGTAACTTCACTGGGATACACCATCAACGAAAAGAAATCACAACTAGTGCCCAGCCAACAAATTGTATTCCTGGGAGCAAGCTTGAACACAAATTCCCAGATGGCATTCCTTATTCCAAAAAAGCAGGTCCATTTGACAAACTATTTCAAACTAATGGCCAATAAAACCCAGCTATCTGCAAGGAAAATACTGCAAGCCCTAGGGTTCATGGCCTCATGCATTCTGCTAATTCCATATGAAAGACTGCATATGAGGAAACTTCAATGGTACTTAAAAAGCCTCTGGTGTCAACATTCTCAGGACCTGGAAACAGTGATTCCTATCATACCTTGTCTAAGGGCATAGTTCCTTTGGTGGGCAGAAGCATGCAACCACAACAAGGGACTTCCTTTCACTCAACCCCTCGCCACCCAAACCTTGACAACAGATGCATCAGACTGTGCATGGGGGGCTGACATGGCAGGCAAATGCATTCAAGGCAAATGGAACCCAGAACAAATTACCCTGCATATCAATCAAAAAGAAATGCTGGCTGTACAGAATGCTCTGACAGTCTTCATATGCCTTATCCTTCCTGGACAGCTCCTGATAAAGACAGAGACAACACCACAGTTATGTGGTACATAAACAAGCAGGGTGGAACTCATTCTTACCCACTCTGCAGGTTAGCCATGGCTCTATGGAACACAGCCTTGAGCATCCAAGTGCACCTACAAGCTCAATTCCTGCCAGGCAAGCAAAATTCATTGGCAGACGACTTAGACAGAAATCTACTGGACCCTCACAAGTGGAAACTGGACCCCAACTCATTCAAACTTCTAACCCAGAGGTGGGCCTTTTTTCCTCCCCCCAAAACCACCAATTGAGCAAATTTTCTACCAGGAACCCACACAGCAGAGCCTGGAAGGTGGATGCCCTATCCTTTACATGGGAAAACCTCTCAATTTATGCCTTTCCTCCTCTGCCCCTCCTCTCAAAAGTACTACTCAAGATCAAACAGGACAGTCCAAGGGCAGTCCTTATTGCACCAGGCTGGCCACGCCAGCACTGGTACCCACTCCTACGCAGTCTGATAGCAGTGCCACCCTGGCACCTACATCACACACCTTCCTTGCTGTCTCAGCAGGAAGGACAGATTTTACATCCACAGCTGCAAACCTTAAACCTTGCAGCCTGGCTTATTCTCTAAATGCACCACCAGCATCCGTCAGTATACAGGTGCTGGACGTCATCCTTGAGGCCAGAAGGCATAGTACTAGGAAATCCTATGCTGAAAAGTGGAAAAGATTTTGTTCTTGGAGTCGATCTCAAAGAAAGGACACAGCTGTGCCCAACTTACCTCAAATACTTGACTACCTAGCAGGGCTGTTCCACAGAGGCTTGTCCTTCTAATGCATTAAGATTAATGTCTCTGCCATCTCAGCTCATTGTAATACTGAGCCCTCCTCTCTTTTCTCACCCACTCATCAAACAGTTCCAGAAAGGAGCTAACAATTTAAGGCCCCCTATGAGAGCTCCCACCCCAACCTGGGACCTTAACTTTGTACTGGAGAGGCTCACACTTCTCCCCTTTGAACCTGCTGCTTCAGCAGAGTTAAAATTCCTCTCTTGGAAAACAGCCTTATTTCTAGCTATTACTTCAGCAAGAAGAGTGCCTGAGTTGCAGGCACTAATGTCGGTGGAGCCCTTCATTATTTTCCATGCTGACAGGGTTTCCCTCAGGACTAACCCTTCCTTTATGCCCAAGGTGGTATTCAGTGTGGCTCTAAATCAGTCCATCCATTTGCCAGCCTTTTTTCCTAATCCTCAGAATAAAGGGGAAAAGATCCTGCACTCCTTGGATGTGCACAGACAGCTTGTGTTCTACCTTATCAGGACTAAGCCTTTCAGAAAATCTGACCAGCTGCTATCTTTGCTACCGGGGCAGAGGACAAGGCCATTTCAAAGCAAACCATTTCCAAATGGATAGCACACTGCATCCATTTCTGCTACAAGCACCATAGAAAACCTACCCCTCTGGGGATCAGAACTCATTCCACTAGAGCTACTTCAACCACTACAGCATTTATCAGGGGAGTCCCTGCCAGGGGACATCCTGGAAGCTGCAACCTGTTCTTTACACACCTTCACCAAGCATTTACCACTTACCTATTTTTTCTAAATCCAGAGCTGGATTTGCTACAGCAGTCTTACAAGGCCTGCTAGCCAGGCCTAACACCTCTTGACTGCCTCCACCCTTTCTCAGCTTTGGGAAACAACCCAAGTGTGATGACTGCAATAGTGAAACATGAAGAACATAGTACAGTTGTGTACACTTACCATAAATGTAGATGTTTAAGTGTATTCACTGTTGCAGTCCTGGTTTCCCTCCCTCCATCCCCCTGGGTTTCTATATCCTTTCTACCTATCCTCTTTATGGCCATCTTTTATGACAGGGGTATTTGCTTTTTACTGGAGGTGTCCCACACCAAGTAATAGCTTTCCTATTTTGGGGGTTCCTGACATCTGGGGTAAGAAAAACTGATGTAATGGCGTCGGCTGCATGTTTTATACCCCTGACAACCTGACGTCATGGAAGAGGTGACAGCAACCGATGCAGAAATCCCAAGACTCTGGCATTCGGGCTGACTGAGAGCTACCTGCAGGCAGATAACCCAAGTGTGATGACTGCAACAGTGAATACACTTGAACATCGACATTTTTGGTAAGTGTACACAACTGTACTATCTTCAGGATGCATATTACCATATAAAGATGGACAAGCGCTCAAGAAGATACCTCCGCTTCCACATAGGAGCCAGCCACTTCTAGTTTTGAGCACTGCCATTCGGTCTCTCTACAGCCCTCAGAGTGTTCTTCAAATGCATGGCAGTGTTCATCGCTCACCTGCGACTTCAAGGATACCAAGCGTTTCCACACCTAGACGACTGGCTCCTCTCCTCCCCCACCAAGCGTCTACTAGAAAAAGCCCTAGATTACACTCTTCTCACAGCACGCCTGGGAATCACTCTAAACTGGGCGAAGTCCAACACGACTCTATCACAATCTTTAGAAGTCATGGGGTTTCTGTTGGACACAAGGAATTGCACAGCATCTCTTCCGGATCACAGACTTCAAAGAATAAGACAGCAGGTTCAGCCTCTACTCTGTCACCACAAATCATCTTCTTGGTCCGTACTCCAACTCTTGGGGTCAATGGCAGCCTCGATCTCCATTGTTCCTCTAGCCAGATTCCACATGAGACTTCTCCAGTGGTTACTTCTCACTCAGTGGTGCCCTCTACAACATCGTTTGTCTTTTCAGATAAGTGTAACTCAGAGATGCAAGCAAGATTTGCTCTGGTGGACATCTTGAACTCCCCAGCAATGGTTTTGCCACTTCAGCCGAAAGCCACAGTGACCACAGATGCCTCCCTCATGGGGTTGGGGGGGCTATATCAGGGAAACTCAGTCCAAGGCACCTGGTCAGAGATAGAGGCCCATTTGTATATCAGTGTCCTGGAACTGAGGGCGGTGCTATTAGTGCTGCAAGCATTCCACTCCATCCTTCCATCAGGGACTATCATGATCCAATCAGACATGTCAGTGGTCTGGTACATCAGCAAGCAAGGGGGCACCAGATCTTATCCATTATGCCAAGAGGCGTTGAGAATATGGCAATGGGTGATAGCTTCCAACCACTTTCTAAATGCAGTGCACATTCCCGGGAGCTCCATCATGATTGCAGACAATTTGAGCCGGTGCATTCTACAACCTCATGAATGGTCCCTCAACCCAGTGATAGCGGCAAGAATTTTCAACTGCTGGGGCCAGCCTTGCTGCGACCTATTCGGCTCCCCAACCAACTACAAGTGCTGCAACTACTTTGCCCTTTCCCCCCCTTGGGGACAGTCACCGACAGACCCTGTAGTCCATGCTTGGCCGTCAGGTCTGCTTTATGCTTATCCTCCTCTTCCCCTCATCTCTCAATTTCTGAAGAAAGGATGGCAGTTGAAGAGCGAAGTAATCCTCATTGCTCCATATTGGCCTCGACAAGTTTGGTTCCCCTTCCTCTAGCCTCACCTGCTAGATCAATCATGGATCTTCAATCCATCCCCAACGTTGATCTCCCATCCGCAGGGTCTGACTCACCCCAAATTAACAAGCCTGAAGCGGACAGCTTGGTTTCTCCATTTTCTATGATTGCCAGGCAGGATAACCTCTCTTCCCTGCTGCGCAATATTCTTTTTGCATCTCATAAATCATCCACCAGACTAATCTAGCTCAGCAAATGGAAAAAGGTTTTCATTATGGACAGTGAATAAACAGTTGGATCCCTTGTCAGCCCCAGTTTCGGTTGTTTTAGATTACTTGTCACATCTTTTTCAGTCTGGGGTGTCAGCCTCTACTGTTCGTGTTCATTTAGCTGCCATTTCTAATTTCCACATTGGCTTTCAAGAATTCTTCACTCATATCACATAAACTCTGTAAGACTTTCTTGAAGGGTGTTTTTCACCTAAAACCTCCCTTTAGAGAACCAGTACAACCTTGGGATTTGGCCTTGGTTCTACAAGCCCTAACAGCTCCCCCCTTTGAACCTGCGTCTTCATATGATTTAAAGTACCTCTCTTGGAAAACTTTGTTTCTGGTTGTAGTCACATCAGCCAGATGTTTGTCAGAACTTCAAGTCTTATGCATCAAACATTCCTTCTTTATTTTCCATAAGGATAGAGTATCACTGAGAACAAATTCCTCTTTTTTACCGAAAGTGATGTTAGAACAGTCTGTCAACCAGTCTACTGACCTCCCAGCATTTTTTCCTCATTATTGTCTACAAGGGAGAGTATTGCTTGCATTCCCTAAATGTTCACAGGCAAATACGATTTTATCTGGACAGAACAAAATCTACCCGTAAATCAGACCAAGTATTTCTGGCCTTTTCTGGACCAAGGCTAGGTCATCCGGTCTCAAAAGTTACATTGCCGTCATGGTTGATAAATTGCATTACCTTTGTAAAGCCCATTCTACAAGGTCTATGGCACTTCAGCAGCTTTCCATGCTAGGGCTTCCCTCAGTGATATTTGTTCAGCTGCGACTTGGGCAAAACCCCATACTTTTATTCTTCATTACTAATTGGATTTGACCTCCAGAGGTAGGGCTTCTTTTGGTTCCATGGTGCTCAGGAATGTCCTTCCATGAATGCCACTCAGAGATACAGGTAGTTGGCGACTCTGTCCCATCAGTAAGGAATGAACAAAGATTAACAACATCAGATAAAGAAGTTATGTCTTAACATAATGTTCCATCTGTGTTTTTGATCTTCGTTCATTCATTACTCCCCATCCTCCGTCCCACACCAGAGGTTCCTGGTTGATCTCATGTACTCCTTTTTTCCTTTATTGTAGGTCTGTTATGACCAGAGGCAGCCTCTACTTTTGCCTCTTCAACTTGCAAACTCGATATGAGGTAACAGGGAGCAGAGCATTCTGGGTAGGATCTTGGCTCGAGAGTTTTTGGCTGACACGAGCTTGGTATGAGGCCAGCTCATTTCCGAGGACGGAACCGATAACCCATCAGTAATGAATGAACGAAGATCAACAACACAGATGGAACATTATGGTTAGGCACAACTTCTTTTTATTATTGTGTCAGAGCATTCAAATGCTTCCATTGCCGTACTCATAAAATACAGGCTTACACTGTCAAATGCATTATCTGCACAAAGACCCACCATCATTAGCAGTATTTTCTTAAATTCTGCATCCTTCTGGATCATCATTGTTCTTTTAATGATGTCAAATGTTTGCCTTTATTCCAGTAATCCACATTGATCCATATATGTCAATTTTGGCAACATATGGATCAATGTGGATTACTGGAATGATCTGAAATAGTTATTGGATGTGTGTCAGAGCTTTCATTTAAATGCAAATGTTCCTTTGAAATGTAATTTCTATCCAGTTTAGCCCAATTACTGTAACTTGGGTAATAATATGTAAATTCTATCAGACTTCCTACTACTGAATTCACATCTTCAATACAAGATATTTTCATAAAGGCATTCAGAAAACCACTCTGTCTTCCTATGTTTTCTTTTCTGAGTCTCCCTGATACATCCTCACTATTGCAAGTCAAGTTCCACTCCACACCTTTGAGAAATATTCCCTGCTGGAAGCTTAATATTTCTCCCAAAATGTTCTTAAGCTTCATAGTAACAATTTTTTGTGGAATATAAACACATGCAAACTTAATCCTCCTCCCTTGCTAATAGCCTCTTACTCCTACAGATGTACCATTATTGTCTTTTGTTTTCTTTTGTCACTATTGGAGCCCCCTAACAGTCAGTATTATTATTCCTCTTTTCCATTGAGCTTGATATTTTGCTGAATATCCATCCTGAAGTCCTATCTTTGTCAAATTCACAAGCACATTTCTTTGTCTCCTGCAACATTACTATTTGTACTCTGCATTTCTTAATATAATTCAGTACTCTTTCTTTTTTGTCTGTACCTTTAAGGCAATTTACATTTCAAGGTAATGTGAATAGTGTATTCAATATAATAATCATCTGTCACCTATTATATAATAGTTTTTCAGTGTGTATTTCCATCTGTCTGACATGCACATTCTAATGTTTAGCAAGCTGATCTTTTATACAGTTTTTACCTGTCATCTCCATTTGAACCTTTGTCACATTTTCAAGATTTTTTGTTTTAATGAAAGCCTCAAAAACAAAAGAAACAAACTAAAGACATTTGCAGAACATTCACATCCCCTGTTAATTTACAACAAACACAAAATTATGTACATCTTCAACAACTAAAGTTTAGCCTTCTAGTTAAGAACATTTGCCTCAAATCAGCAGTTGCACCCACAGGCATTAACTAACCCGAAATTAAGGTAACCCTTGTTAAAGAGCATGTTACAGCCTGTGTTCCCGCTTATACTGATAGCTGTCTTTTCTTTTCTTATTTCCATTCCCCTTCCTGATGTGAAAAAACGCTTGTATATTATCTCTTAGTTCTAACAAAAAGTGCACTGGTTATCTTTAAATAAAACTAAAATGTACATTGTTCTGTTAAATGCATTATAAGTATTAAGGCTGCTGTCCCTTATTCACTTCCCATAATTTCAAACTTTTTTGTCACTGCACTGCTTGCCTTTGTGCCATTAAGTTTTGCATTTCTCTCAGCAAACAATGTTCAAAACTCTCAAGATTCAGCACAATTGCACACATTTTGCAATAAGAATTAATGACTGCTGCCATTTTGTGTGTATGAAACTACTTGTATTTTGTGACCTTTAGCTTTGAATTTTGTTGAAACCATATTGTATGTAACCATTTACCTGAATGAATCTTATTTTGTATTGTATGTCAACTGGAGCTTTTCTCCCCAGGTCTCCACTGAAAAATGGGTGCACTTTGTCCAGTCGGACTTTCCCGATAAACAAAGGCCAATAAATAAATAAATAAGATTCCTTGCTTGCACCTGCTGACAGCTCATCTCCATCTAAAAGCAGTAAGCAATGAGAGAGAAAAATCAGCTAACAGCTTTGTAGATGCATAAATGAATCTTTGTCAATTTCACTCAGAACAGAATGTACACCCGCCTTCAGCTGCTAACTTCTTAACTCCCACTGAGAACATTTGCTAATAAAAAACAAACAAGCTAATAAGCTAAGCATTTTTCATAGCTTTCATTATTTTGTCTTATTTTTCAAGCCAACTTGCTAACAAAAGCACTTATTTAACGTTTAAGCCAAGGGGATTGTTCTAAACATCCACCCTTATAAAATAAGAAAAATTATGTTAATTCTGCATGTGTTATAATCAGTGCATTTTATATTCCACCCCCCACCCAGCAGCCCAAGATCACAATATATTGAGTTATACTTGCTTTTGTTCAACCTTTCTTCTCTTGTTAAACTGTAAAGTCTGTATTTCTTACAACTAAAAAGGACTTATTTAATTAATATCTTTGACACATACAATAGTCACAGAAGACTCCACACATTTAAAATAGCCCCAACCACACACTATAGAAAAGTAATTTTTTATATAATATGCAGTTTTGTCATGAAATGTTTTATACGAATAGCAATAAGAATTAAAATTGTTTTACTTACAGTCATGCTTTATGTCTTTCCATATCACTGTTGCAGTATTCACCACCTGTGGGATCTCCTGCCAAGGATAGCCCAACTTTCAGTCAGTATACTAGTGCCATTATTACTTAGGAAGCATTGCACTTCAGATGTATGCTCCCTGTGCAAGTATAGGGCATAAAGGTGATGTACGTACACTCCCAATGCCTCCAGTCTGAATGCCATTATCGTACATTGGTCTGAATGCCTTTCACTTTGCTGGTTATACTGAGCCTACGTCTTTCAGATAAGTACCCCACTGGGTTCTTTTTTCTTTTTCTTTCATTGTTTAGTGGGTTACATGTCATGAAAGAAAGGGAAATGTCAGTGTGGGAGGCAGATTCCCCATAAAGATTACCATGATAGGTGCCTGTTTTGCTTAGGTGCATCTCATGACCGTACTCATTGTTCCATCTGTCAGGCCTTTGAACCCAAGTCTTTGCGTAGCTGCCTTTCTTCTCTTTCTAGTTACCTTGAGAACCAGTGCCTCATGCTTTTGGCCCAAGGTATCATGGCAAAATCCGCCTGCCCCAAAGTACAGCTGCCACTCAAAAAGAAGGTCAGGAAGTCTAGGCCTGAGTCTGCTGCTTTCCAACCTCCACTGGATGTCTCTCTTGAGGTGAGTATGAATCCAGAGAATAGTCCGACATTGCCATCAGTTTTTTCTGCTTTGGCCTTCTTAGAGGCTGGCACGGCACCTGTTTCTCACACATCCTCTGAAGCCTTGCAAAAGTCTGCCTTGGACATTGAGGGAGAACCATGGCTAGTTATTTCCAAGGGATCTAAAAGGATTGCTCAGATGCTTGTTAGGGAAGAGGTGCCAAGTATCTTAACTGAATGCAGGCAGGGGTCCAACCTTCCGCATTTTGTCAGACTGGATGTCCCAATGAAGAAAAGCCAGAAAACTAATGTATTGTCAGCTCCCAGGGATCCTCAAAAGGAATAGCAGGACTTCACTCAAGGCTTGTTCAATGTTTTGATGACATTGAAGCCTCCTTGGTGGGTTTCGGTTCCTGCACATCCTTGGTCTCCTACCCCCAAGAAGGCTAAGGCCCAGAGTCTTCGGATGAGGAGTCTGACTCTGAGGCTGACTCCTTAACCTATTCCTCTTAGTTGTCTTCACCTTTAGACTGTGGGTCTGAGGAGGAGGAAGAAACCTGTGAAACTTATTAGGTGGTGCATGAACTACTATGCTCTGTGTTCTAGAGGACTGTAAAATAAAAACTGGAACCTCTGAACATGTCTACAAAACAAAAAAATGATTTTATTCAAAACAGAATGGCAGTAAACTAAGTGCTTTCATCCCAGCAAGTAACGAGACTTCATCAGATACAGTTTGGACGACAATGTGGTGAAATGTGTCACCAGTTTAGTGGAGACTGTGTTGAACTCTAATTTTATATAGTTTGAGGGCACCATATACAAGCAAATGCGAGGTGTAGCAATGAGGGCTGCTTGTGCCCCCATTTTTGCAAATATTATTTTAGCATTTTGGGAACACAGTTGTGTTCAGTAGCCCCTTTTTGGTGTGTTGGAATCTTTACAGGCACTATTTGGATGATTTTACTCTTTTTTTGGCGTGACTCAGAAGCTAGTCTTGAGGTATTTTTTTTCATACATTAATAACACTACAGAGTTTTTGGCATTTGCTATGACTAAATCACTTGAAGTGATAAATTATTTAGATGTTCAATTAAAATTTGATTTTGCTAATTGTTTTACATCTGCCTTATACAGAAAACCTACCTACTCTAACTCTCTGCTACATTTTGAAAGCTGGCACCCATTTCATCAGAAAAAAACTCTGGTGAAAGGGCAGTTGGTGCATTTAGCAAAGGTGGTGTCAGAAGTGGAGTGTTTTTTGAAGGAATGGCTGACTTTAAAGGATATGTTGTTGAACAGAGGTTACCCTCTTGAACTTCTTGAAAAAATGCCCCTTCCGGTATGTACCTCGCAAGACATCTACAACAACTGGAAAGGCCGCAGAAATACCTCACAAAGAGGATTACTGGCCTCAGACAGATGCCCTGTGCAGACCGTCTCAAAAAACTCTAGCTTTACTCCGTCACATATCGCCTACTCAGAGGTGATCTCTGCCTAACATACAAAGCTGTGTCAAACCCAGAGCTGTTGGACATGCTCCACTTAAAGAAATGCCAATCCCTCCGAGCTACATGCTCTAGGGACCTAAACCTTGTCACCACAATAAACAGAACATGCTGGTGGGATAGATTCCTGTCCCAGAGACTTCCCACACTCTGGAACAAACTACCTATCTATATCCAACACAGCTCCTCATTAGCACTCTTCAAGAAAAATCTTGATGATTGGATGGGAAATAGGAAATTCACCCTGGGGATCACCTCTGTGGCTCTGCTTGACAGGGACACAAGAAAATAATTTTCTTGGGTGGCGAAAGACTGGGTACCTTTTTGGCTAGGCTTGTATAGGCCCTAGGGCCTATAGCCTAGTACCTAACCGTGAACCTATGAAGAAGTGAACCAGAAAAGGAATGATTTGTTGTACAACCCCCTTTTGGAGAATAACAATTAGACCATAATGTCATGTACAGTTAAAGAGTGTAATTTTAGTAATGAGTGCATTTTAACGGATCCCCTTCATATCACCAAAATGCCACTTACCCGACTTTCAAATGATCAAGCCAAGAACACCGACAGTACAAAACACCAACCGCTTGGAACACCGATGGGTAACTAACGCTAAGCAACCCATTGGTCAACTAGACAAGTTCACTAAAAATGAAGCAAAGAAAACACACCTATGTGGAGGGCTTTGCCCCCCCCCCCATTTCCTGTATGCTGAGGGCTGTGCCCCTCACATCCCCCTAACTAAATATACTAACTCCAAGATTACACTACTGTGGAGGTAAGGAGCAAAGGTCAACATGCTGCCCATCGAGTTACTTACCGTTAGTTACCCATTGGTGTTCTGAGCGGTCAGTGTTTTGTACTGTTGGTGTTCTCAGCTCAATCATTTGAAAATCGGGTAAGTGGCATTTCAGTGATATGAATGGGGATCCATTTTAACATACGGTTAGCAGGGTAGGTTGGCAAAAAAGGTATTGATTGTTAATTGGAGAATTTTGGAAATGGGTTGTGTAAACTTGGTTAAGTTAGGACCACGTCCACCTGTTATGTACAAGTGAGATAGGGACATTAAAAACTGCTTGGAGCAACAAAAAAGTATTATTTTCACTATCAATAAAAGTTGTAAGATGACCAAATGTGGTAGATGTTAGAGCTGCCCTTTCATACATGAGGGTGAATTTATAAATGTAGCTGGGTACAGTAAGATAAAATGTCCCTCTCATTGTAACTGTAGGTCAGAGAAAGTGGTTTACATCGCAGACTGTATTAAATGCCCATCTTTTTATGTTGGTAAGACTGAAAGGGCACTTAAGGACAGGATACACGAACACCCGAGGGAAATAAAAAGGAAGGACACAAGGAATGCCCTATGGCAACACATTCAAATGAATGAAGGGCATTAATTCCATTTTTTTTGTCATTCATACACTGTATTTTGATAGTAGAGGGGGGGCATGGAAGGTACAATTCGAATGTAAGGAAGCTGAATGGCAGATTAAGACCAATGCCATTGGCCCCAATGGCCTCAATGATTCTATTTACCTTTCTTATTTCCATAAATTGAGGGCAGTAACATACTAGATAGCAATATTATACTATACATTTTACATAGATCGGTTTGCACAACAGACCTTTTTGATTTTGTTGTTGGTGTTTTTGATTATCTTTTTGTGTTTATCACTATTTTCAATTTTAATTTGAATTATTGTGATATTTTTGAAAGAATTTTATATGTAGAATTTAAGGTAGGATTTTTAATAGTTTTATACCTCAAGATCTGCTGTTAAACTGTACTATTGCTTTAAATTTGGGTTGGCGTAGTTGCAAGAGATACAAAGTATCTTTGTGGGCTTTTGCCTTTTTAAACTGTAGTCTGGGATAACTTTGTTACTCTGATGAAGTCCCACTATTTGATGGGATGAAAGTGCTTAGTTTACTGTCATTCTGTTTTGAATAAAATAACTTTTTGTTTTGTAGACATGCTTGGAGGTTCCAGAATACAGACCATAGTATCTCATACGCCGTTGGTTTCACAGGTTTCTTCTTGGTTCATTGGTTTGTTAATTTTTATTTTGTCAGAGGAAGAGTAGTTTGTCAGTCCTGCTTCTTCTTTGGAGGAGCTTGCCTTTGGTGACATGGTCCTTCCATTCAACGGAGAATTTCAAATGAGATTTCTCCTAAGTATCTGATGTCCAAAAAAAAAAAAGGTGGTATGAGTTGTTACAGATGGACTCCTAAATGTTTAGCTGTCCCTCCTGTGTTGGTTGCTCTGTTGGATACCTTCTCTGCTGCTTCTCTAACACAGGATTATCAGCCTACAGCTCCTAAGAAACCTGATAGGTTCTGTAAGGAGCTCAAGGCCTGCAAGTTCTTATATAAGTGCTCTTTCTCTGATCCTGCAGTGATTTCTGTTTCTACTGATAAGTCTTCTAGGCTGTTACCTTATTCAAATTATTTCCTTCAGATAAGGACCATAGAGCCATGGAGAGGGTTGGTAAGAAGGTATACAGTTCGGCTACTTTAGCCTTTATGGCCATCAATTACCAGACTCCTGTGACAAGGTACATTCTGTCTCTTCTTTCACAGATTGGGAAGATTGTTTCTGATGTGTCTACTGTGAGCATAAGGCCTCAGCTCTCTGTTTGCTCAGTTCCACTTCTCAGGTTGCTCATCACTCTATCAAATGCAGCTATGATGCAGTTGATGCATCTTCTGGGTTTGCCTCTGTGATGAGGTGCTTTTCCTGGCTTCACCTTCTGGCCTTGCCAAATGATATCAAAACAAAACTTCTGGACTATTCCTTGGATAACCAGAATTTGTTTGGTACAGCTGTGGCTGATCTTTTCAAAATCTTGCAGGCTCAGGGTAAGGTCATGAAAGATTTGAAGCAGATTTTTGTCTTACCTATTCCTGAGTTTCAGAGGAGCTATCCTAGTAAGACTGCTTTTTGCTAAGACTGGATAGACAGTGTTCCAAAGGTAAGAAGGCTCCTAGGTGTGTTTTTTTCTGATACGCCTACTCAAATGCAAAAGCCCCAAAAGCAGTCCTTTCTTTACAAATCTGCAAACATCTGGCTTCCTGCCCTCCCTTCCTCTCAGCGAGGTTTCCCTGTCTCTTCGGCTTTCTCTGTCTCACCTAGTGTGGCAGCTAATTAGCACAGACACCTGGGTTCTTTCCATTATCTGGCAGGGTTACTCAATGACCTGGAAGACTCTTCCCTCCTTCTCCGGCATTGCCCAACCCCCTGCAGAACTGCTTCCTCATTTTCCAGGGGTATTGTAGGGTTTGCTGGACCAGGGTACCATTCAACTGGTTTCACAGTCCAATGTTATTTTTGGGTTTTTATTCCAGGATATTTCTGGTCCCTAGGAAAGAGGGGTCTTGGAGACCTTTCCTTTATAAACACCTTTCTTGTAGTGCTATTATTCCGAGTGCTGTCTGTTCAGACACTGTTGCTTTCTCTGGCCTTTCTGGTTTCTGGACTTGAAGGTTGCCTACCCTCATATTCCTATTCACCCTCTATTTAGGAAATATTTGTGTTTCTCCATTTCTTCCTCTCATTTTCAGTTCTCTGCTTTGCCATCTGGGCTTTCATCAACCCCAATGGTCTTCACCAAATGTCTTGCCCCTGTAGTTACCTTTGCAAACTTCAGGGAATTCAAATATTTCCTTATGTAAATGACCTCTTGCTTCAGACCCCATCACATTCCAAGCTGGTGTGGGATCTTTATATTACCCAACTTCTGTTGCACAGCCTGGGGTTCACTGTTCACCTGCAAAAGTGAATGTTGAGTCCCTCTCAGAATCACATTTTTCTAGGATGCAGGTTCCAAACTGTTCCAATGCTGGCATCCCTTCCTGACTCCAAGGTTTTGTCCATCACAAATTATTTTCTGTCCCTGCTTCCTCTGTCCTGTCTCCCAGCCATGGAGTTTCTCAGGGCTCTGGGGTACATGACCTCTACCATCCCATGCTTCCCTGGGCCAGGCTTCATAAGAGGAAAGTTGTGGTACCTAAAATCTGTGTGGCATCAACACCTCCACCCACTGGGTTCATGTAGTTCATCTGCTCCTTTGTCTCAAACTGGAATTTCACTGGTGAATTCAGCAGCTATCTCTCAATCTAGGTGTTCCTTTCCACCCGCCTCAGTTGTCTGACACATCAGAGCTGGGGTGGGGAGCTGCTTCAGGCATCCTGATGGTGAAGGTCCTTTGTTCTCCTCAGCAGATGGTGGATCACATCAAGAACATGCAGGCTCTCATTCTGAACCTTCAAATTATCCATGTACTCTGGGTCCTTTGAAGGTTTATTTGGACAATATCACAGTCATGGTACATCAGCAAACAAGGGGGCACAAGGTCTTACCTTCTTTGCATGTTAGCCCTTCAAGCATGGGAAAAACCATCACCATGTCTTTCTCTTGGAAGGGAATGTTCCTGTATGCCTTTCCTCCCATTTCTGTACTCCCAAGGGTCCCTCACAGAATTGAGAGTGACTCTCCAAAAATGTTGTTGGTGACTCTTTTTTGTCCCAAACAACACTGGTTCCCCTCTCTTAGTCCATCTGGCCAGAGGAAATCATCACAAGATACTTCACAGGGATCTTCTCACACAGGACAAAGGAACTTCTTTACCCTCATCTGTCCAGTCTTCAATTGATGCTTTGGATGATAAGATTTTGATTCCTTTCCAAAACCAGTTTTCTAAAGATACGCTTAGTGTCCTGCAGGAGGCCAGGAAACCCAACACCAGAAGATCGTATACGTGTCTAAATAGAAGATATTTTCTGTCTTACATCACCAGAACCTCTTTTCAGTGGGGGGTTCCGTAGGTTATTTCCTTCCTGTGTGAACTACTGCATGCTGGATTGGAATATTCTTTACTGAAAGACCACTTGACAGCCATTTCTGCCTGTCTGCCACTTGCTCCTTTGGCATCTAAGTGTGAGGTCAAACAGTTTCTTAAAGATGTCCTTCATATTAGACACCTAAGAAAGCCCATTCATCCTTATTGGGATCTTAATTTTGTCTTTAAAAAACTGACTTTGGCTCCTTTTGAGCCTGCGGCTGTTGCTTTGCAACATTGCACCTGGAAGACTGTTTTATTGGTTGCTTTAACCTCTGCCAGAAGGGTGTCTGTATGTACATATCCTTCCTTCCTTTATGCCAAAGGTGGTTAATGAGCTGTCCTTAATCAGTCTATCCAGATTCCTTATTTTTTCCCTTCTTTACGATTGGCTAGTGGAAAGGTTTTTCATACCATGGATCTGCATAGATAACAGAGATATTATTTAGACAAAACAAAGACCTTTTGTAAGTATGATCAGCTTTCTGTTTCTTTACATACCAGCATTGTCACCTCATGCATTTCTTTTTATTTGTTTCATGACAAGCAGTTGCCTAATTCCACAAGGACTCATTCTACTAGAGCAGTGGTTTCCTCAGAAGCCTTCCTCAGAGGTTCATCCTTGATGCTTGTAATTGGCCTTTGGTTCACACTTTCCCAAAACATTAGAAATTGGGTGTCATTTCCAGGGCATGGACAGGTTTTACTAAGGCTGTCCTGCATGGTTTTGTGGAGGGCTCCTCTTTGCCTTCCTCTTCCCTGCCTTCACTGCAGCTTTTGTACTGTCCTAGAGGTGATGAATACTGCAGCAGTGATATGGAAGGATATAATACAGTTGTGTAAAATCTTACCATAACAGTAGATGTCCTCCTTTTCACTGTTGCAGTAATCCCTCCCATCTGCCTCCATTTTGTTTCTCTTCTCTTTTGCATAGGTGGTATTTTTGTACTGACTGAGAGGTTTTTCTCTTTTTTTTTCTTCCTTCCTTCCTCTTTCTGGCTGTACATGTCCTCCTTTCCAGTGGGAGTCCCGGTACTCCTGGGGCACTTCAATTCTGAATTTTATGCCCAGCTCTTACATGGGTTGCATACATCTACATATGATTCTCCCTAGGTAATAAAGGCTTTAGTATACTGGCTGGATGTTGGGTTATCCTTGGCAGGAAATCCCAGAGGTGATGAGTATTACAACAGTGAAAAGAAGGGCTTCTTATGTTATGTTAAGATTTTACACAACTGTACTTTTCCTTTTAGTGTCCTTATAAACATTAATGACATAAAGTGGGATTTACAGCCCACCTACAAGCTTAACAAAGGTAAGAAAGGTCGTCTTTCTCAGCCCCTTTTTCTTGTAGAACTCTACATCACAACTGTGATTGATGCTGTATAGTCTGCCATTTATTCACTAATTTCCTTGTTGCTGGTCTTCCTGTTCCTCACTATATTCCGACAATAGACCCTGGTTCAAGTTCAAGGTACTCCTGATTCTTCTAGTCAACTTCTGTATTTTTTTCTGTCACTCAGGCATTTTCCTTTGTATCATTGGTAAAGGTTTCAATGGCAAAGTCTCTCTATGAGCTTTATTGCCATAAGAATGAGAAACAGAGTTCCCTTCTGTTTGCTGGCTCTCTTTTTGTTGGCTATACTTTATTTCCTCCTTACTCTGTTTTGCATTCAAAAATGTGTTTGATCCTTCAGGAAAAATATTCCGAAGACAGCTGGATACAGCAAGTTGAGTCTCACACCTGCCTCATGCCAATCCGTTATTGCAGGGATAAATTTGCTTATCTTCTCACTGGTGTACAGTGAGTAATCATTTTCTACAGACACTCTGCTGTCTCTTGTTTTCAGTACTTTTCCCGCCTGCCTCAGTTTTGTCAGAATCATCTCTTTCTGCTGGCAAGATTGCAGTGTTATTAATGCAGGTCTTGGCTGCTTTCTTGTGTACAGGTTTGGAACATACACTCAGTGTGCCCTTTCAACCAACAACTCCTGTTGTGGAATGCTGGTCCAATTGCTTATTTGTGCTTTCATAAAATTAATATAGTCTGTTCCTTACAGTTTCTGTAGTACAGTAGAAAATCTTAATGCTGTCCCTTCTAACACTTAACATTTTTTTGTAACAGCTCAACTTGAAAAGCCTTATACTTGAGACAGCCCTTTCTTCATTTCGTCTTCTGATTTTTGCAGTTTTGCCAGTTCATCTGATTGGCTAGTTAAGGCTTCTCTTTTTTCCAGCCTTTTGTTTGAGTTGATGTGTTTCTTCAGTGTTTCATTTATTTTAATTACCTCTGAGAGTATTTGATTTATTTTTCCTCCAAATTGCTGGAAGCCATCTGTTGTACCACAATTAAAGCTTGAACTGCTTTTCGCTGAAGAGCTACAGTAGACTCCCTCTTACCCAGTCTCACTGGGACTGGACTTTAGGGTTTATAAACGAATGGCTGGTTAATCAGAAAAAAGCATACAGAATAGCTTTTACAGGTTATAAATCAGCTAGAAAAACAAGATTTGCATTAGTATGCATTTTTCTAATGGATGTGAAGTCTACAACTCAAATGTCTGTCATTATTTAGCCCTGAGGAGGTGGAAGTGTTATTCTTCTGTGTTGTCTTTTGCTAGGGCTGCAGCAGAAATATGATGGCTGGTTAAACAGGAGGCTGGATAAGAGGGAATCTACTGTATAGGATTATTCTCAGCTACTGTTTTTTCTACACTTTATATGGTTAATTTTCTTTCTTCTTGAAATTTCTCCTTTGCTGGCATCCAAGCAGTATATGTAGTAGCCAGTAACTGATTTTTGTCCAAGCTGTCAATATTTCTGGCTCTTTTTTCTCAGTTTTCTGTTTTCACACTTGAAGAGCTGAAATTACGCTGTTGATCAGTATGCAGCCATCTTAGAAGTCCCTGGGTTTAAAGTTTTGTTTTTTTAAACAAGAAACATCTTTATTAAATTATCACTTATGACATAGGCAATCTTAGATTTATATAAATGAAAACAAACCATATTGACATAATCTTAGTTGCAAGCATTATACATCAGAAACCATATTGGCATTGTGTTAGCTGCAAACACTATACATCACTTATAATCTACCCAATCACTGTCAGTCAAACATTACATAGCTCATTCAAATCCTGCCTTCTTTTAAATCTCATTCCTCCCCTGTATTTATTTTTCCCACAATTCCCATTTTCAGTTTGCCCCTACCCTTTTCTAAAGACCCCAATTCCAGTTGTTTTATTTATGTTACTATATTCACTATTTCTAGTACAGCTGGTTTAGATGCTGATTTCCACTTTTTTTTTGTCAGCCACCATAGTTCGACTCAGCAAGGCCTTACTATGTCTATGCAATTCCAATTTTGTATCATAGTGCAGAAAAATCATTTCAATAGATACACCAGTTTTCTCACCCAGTTTTTCTGATAGAGTAGTCTGCAGAGAATCTTTAAAGTCTGCCAACTCATTACACTCCCAAAAAATATGTTCCCAATTACCTCTTTCTTCCCTATCACACCTCCAACATTTGCTGTCTACCTGAGGAAAAATTCTCCAGAGTCATCTTGGGGTATAAAAGTATAACCAATACCTATGTAAATATTTCCAAGCAAAAATCCTGAATGTTCTATTTATTTATTTATTTCCAGTTTGATGACCGGGGAGGTCCACTGGGCTCAGGGAGCCCATTTTCAGTGGAGGCCCAGGGAAAAAAAGTGCCGCAATTACATAGTTTAGTTACAGATACAACCATAAGACACAATTTATAATTTCATATCATATTAGAGAGTAGGCATAAGTTCTTTTGTTACATAGTACAATTAAGATATTTACAATATGTATATTTTTGTTTGGTTAGCTAGTACTCAGAGTTAGGAATTTAGGGGTGGAGTAAATTATTAGACTTGTTGGGGAGAATGCATTTCCTGTTAGAGGAAAGGTGTGAATGCAGCTGAGTTTTAAAATTTTCAACGTTTTCACAAGTCCTTAGAGAGGAAGGAGGAGAATTCCATTTTTTTAGCTAAGGAAAAGGATAGCAGAAGTTGGCCAGCGGGACAATTGGGTTTGCGGACAGTGATTAGGTTTTGGTGAGTAGATCTAAGAGTTCTCTGAGGGGTGTAAGGTAGAAGGATGTTGGAGAGTGCAGGGCACTTAGTTGGTTGAAAAATTAGTTTGTGGGCTGGGTTGCAGTTATTTGAAGATGGTCAAGATGGTTGGAAGGTTGAAGCCAATTTAACAAATGAAGAGCAGTACAATGATGGGAGGAGAATTTGGCTTTGGTAGCAAATTTAGAAATTTTATTATAACAGACTTCCAATTTTGAGGTGAGAGCGGCAGATATGTTTAATAGAAGAGTGCCATACATTAGTGAGGGGAGTAGATAGGTAGTAGCTGGTGGAAGGAGAGAGAAAGTGGATGTTCCTGTATAGCATACCAGGTTTTATGTGGGTTTTTTAATGTTTTGTTGGATGTGAGTGTCGAATTTTAGGTGTTCATCAATAGTAACCCCAAGTAGTTTGGCAAAGGGAACAACCTCAATAGTAGAGTTGTTTTGGCTAATAATTTGGAACGAGTCTTTATCAAGAGGGGAAGCTTTTGAGTGAAAGAATAATAGAATTTTGGATTTATTGGCATTTAGCAAGAGGTGGATGTTCTTCGTGTTTCATTGTTGCAGTCAATACATTTGGGTTATATTTTGCAGTTAGCCCTCAGTCGGCCTGATTCACAAAGTCTTGGGTCCTGCGTCGGTTGCTGTCCCTTCTTCCATGACGTCAGGTCGTCGGGTATAAAACATGCAGCCGACGCCATTACATCAGTCTGTCTTGCTCTGCAGTGCCCGAAGCAGAAGCAGTTCGCAAGTGCCGGTCAGCCTACTCCTGAAATTTTTGTTTTCGAGTTTCAGAACCGAAGTCTTCAACTAAAGCTAAGTACCCTGTTGGGGAAACTTTTTCTTGCTCCTTACCAATGTCAGCAAAAGTTAATAATTGTATTACTTGTGAAAAGCAAATACCTCATAAAGATTTTTAATTCATACTGTATTCCTTGCCTAGGCCCTGACCATGAAGTACCTTGCTGTCGGTTTTGTGCTTTATTTAATCAGCGCACTATTCATCGTCGGTATATTTTCGCCACTAAATATTTCGGTTCTCGGTTTAATTATCCAGAAATGTCATCGGTTAGTCATCTGACTACCGGTATTCCGAAAAAACGCAAAGATAAAGACAGAGACAGGCCACCGAGGTCCAAAACTGCCGACGATGCTTCTCCTAAGCCAGTCGCCAGTTTGCAGGTGAGGAGCTTTCGCAGCCCCTGATACCCACTACTTCTGATTCGCAGGCCTCTACTGAGACCCATTCGGAGTCCGGTATGCTTAAACTATGGAACCTGCGGATGTCTTCCCCTTGGATGGGTCCAGAGCTGCTGTGCAAGCACCGGCTTCTGAGAGTGTATTCAGGCCTATGGACTTGCATATTAAACCGACGCCTCCTTCTTTACTTAAGCCTAAATCTCGATCCATGTCCAAAAAAAAACAATGCCCAGGCCACATGCTCAGGCCTCTAGGCCTAAAAAACAAATTATAAGAATGGCTGAAGATCTAATAACTCTAATCAGGGGTAGCCAACCCCCCTTCTAAGAGGCCTAGGATTGAAGTTGACTATGAATCTTCTGATCAGGATTCTGTTTTTTCTGATTCTTCTGATGATCTGGATTTGCCCTTATCTACTTATGAAGATTCAGATGCAGAGGACTCCATTCCCTCTGCTTCCCCTCCTGAGGATTTTTCTTTTGGGGAAACCTTACATACTCTAAGGTAGCATTTCCACTGGGAAAGCCAGGATTTTTCTGATTCAAAAAAGAGGCTTAGGGATTTCCATCTCCTACCCTCAGCATAGGCCTTTAGCTATTCCTCCTGTACCGGACATTGTTGATGCTTTCCTGAAATCTAGTTTGTCCCCTGATTCCCTGCCTCCTGATCCCAGAAAACCTGACAGATACTACAGGGTCCCTGAGTCCCACAAGTTCCTTTTCAAAAATCCTATTGCAGATCCAGAGACTATTTCACAGGGGCTCAAGGGCATTAAGGCTTCTACTGCCAAAAATCCTACCCCTTCTGATAGAGACTCCAGGACGCTGGATAGATGGGGTAAGAAGGTTTACACTTCTGCAACCTTGGCCATTAGGGCTTTAAGCTGCCAGTTTCATATGCTAAACATGTTATTGGACTGCTTAAACAGAAAATGATGTTGATTCTGGACTGTGTGGAAAATAAAGAATTACAGGATTTAATGCATTCTGCTGAACAAGGTGGAAAACATACTTTGCAATGTGGTTGTGATTTATTAGAGGCCTCTTGCAGGGCTGCTGTTACTGAGTCTGTGCTCAGAAGGCATGCAATCTTTGCCTGATCATGTTAAAGCTAAATTGTTGGATGCTCCTTTAAATCAGGACCTCCTGTTTGGCAACAAGGATGAAGAAGTTCTTAAAAGGATGGAAGATAAAGTTAAATCTATGCAAACTGTTAAAAATTTTTTACAAGTTCAGCCTCCTATATTTAGTAGGCACTGGCCCTCTAAGAATTGGTCCTTTCCAGCCCCTTCCAGGTCTTCTCAAGCCAAACCCAGACACAGCAAAACCCCCAGGTTTAAGTCCCAGGGGACACACAGAACTAAGCAGTGGGGGGCCTTCACTTCCAAATCTGGGAATAATAAGACTTCCCCTATGGTAAAATGTCTCAATGACTTCCTTTTAAAATTTCCAAGCACTTATCAACTGACTGCCCCTCTGGGGGGAAAGATTGCTCTTCATGCAAAGAATTGGGAACTCATTACCCAGGATAAATGGGTTTTAAATATAGTGTCCCAGGGATACAGATTTCACTTCCACACGTTGCTAACACCATGTGGGTGGCTGGACGTACCCCCAAATCAGTGGGCAGAGGCCCAAAAACAAGTACTTTCTCTCTTAAGCATGGGGGCTATTCAACTGGTACCAGAAGAGGAAAAGGGACAAGGTTTCTACTCGAGACTTTTCCTGGTACCCAGAAGAGACAGTTCATGGCGTCCTATCCTGGACCTTGTCTACTCTAAACACCTTTTTGGAGATTCCAAAACTCAAGATGCTGACTCTTTGCCAGTTACTTCTTATGTTAGGCAAAGATGCCTGGTTGGCAACACTAGATTTAAAAGAAGCATACCTGCACATCCCAATCAGGGAATTTTGCAGAAGATACCTACGCTTCAAAGCAGGCTACATGCACTATCAGTTCTCTGCACTGCCCTTTGGCTTATCTACTGCGCCCAGGGTATTCACAAAGTGCCTAGCTCCAGTTATTGCATTTGCAGGCAAAGAAATATTCAGATATACCCATACCTGGACGATTGTCTAACTCAGGCAGAAAGCCAGGACATACTTTTGAATCATTTGGCCTTTGTAAAAAGGGTTCTGACTTGTCTGGGGTACACCATAAATGAAAATAAATCGCACGTGGTACCCTGTCAACAAATTATATTCCTGGGAGCAAGCTTGAATACAACTTCCCAGATGGCTTACCTCACGCCAGAGAAACAAATTCATTTGACAACCTACGTCAAACAAGTGGCCACAAAAATGCTGCTGTCTGCAAGACAAATACTGCAAGCCTTGGGGTTCATGGCCTCCTGCATTCTTCTAATTCCATATGCAAGACTGCATATGAGGAAACTACAGTGGTATCTAAAAAGCCTATGGTGTCAACATTCTCAAGACCTAGAAACAATGATTCCTATCATATCTTGCCTACGCCTAGAGTTCCTTTGGTGGGCAGAGGCCTGCCCCCAAAACAAGGGACTGCCTTTCACACCACCCCCTTCCGCCCAAACCCTAACAACAGACGCATCAGACTATGCATGGGGGGGCTCACCTGGCAGGGAAGTGCATTCAGGGCAAATGGAACCCAAGTCAAATACACCTGCATATCAATCAAAAAGAAATGTTAACTGTACAGAATGCTCTGACAGCTTTCAAGGACCACATTCTTCCAGGACAACTAATAGTAAAGACAGACAACACCACTGTTATGTGGTACATAAACAAGCAGGGGGGTACACATTCTTACCCCCTCTGCAGACTAGCCATGGCATTGTGGAGCACAGCCTTGAGCTACCAAGTGCACCTACAAGCTCAGTTCCTGCCAGGAAAATTAAATACACTGGTAGATGGACTAAGCAGAAACCTCATGGACCCACACGAGTGGAAACTGGAACCAAAGATTTTCAACATGTTGACAAGCAAATGGGGGAGCCCAGATATAGACCTGTTTGCCTCTTCCCCAGAACCACCAAGTGGACAAATGTTGCACAAGGACTCCCCACAAACAAGCCTGGAAAGTGGATGCTCTGTCCTTCAGCCGGAAAAAAACTATCAGTCTATGCCTTCCCCCTTCTGCCTCTGCTTTCCAAAATACTACTAAAAATCAAACAGGACAAACCAAGGATGATTTTGATTGTTCCAGACTGGCCATGCCAACACTGGTACCCCCTTCTGCGCAGTATGTCATGGTTATCTCCATGGCATCTGCCTCAGACTCCTTCCCTACTGTCTCAGCAGGAGAACCAGATTCTGCACCCTCAGCTTCTAACACTGAACCTTGCAGCCTGGCTATTTACTTAATCTCTCCTTTACCATCCCTCAGCAAACCTGTGATGGATATCATTTTAGAGGCAAGGAGGCCTAGTACTAGAAAAATCTTATGCTGAAAAATGGAAAAGATTCTATGCCTGGAACCAGTCTCAAGGGATGAGTACAGCAGCACCCAATTTACCTCAGATTTTACAATACTTAACTGAGATGCTTCACAAGGGCCTGTCTTTTTCCTACATTAAAATCCACGCCTCAGCCATTTCAGCTGATTATAACACAGAACCTCCCCTCTTCTCTCATTCACTGCTCAAGCAGTTCCTCAGAGGGGCCAAAATTTGAGACCACACAGGAGAGCTCCAACCCCAGGCTGGGACCTTAACTTTGTCTTGGAGCAACACTCTACCTTCTTTCGAGCCAGCTGCTACTGCAGACTTAAAATTTCTCTCTTGGAAAACAGCTTTCCTTTTAGCAATCACTTCAGCTAGAAGGGTATCTGAATTACAGGCCCTTATGGCAGTGGAGCCTTTCATCATATTTCATGCGAACAGGGCCCAAAATTTGGGGAGACCAATTTATGTTAGGAAAAAGCACAATTTATAATTTCATATCATATTAGTGAGTAGGCATAAGTTCTTTTGTTACATAGTACAATTAAGATATTTACAATATGTACATTTTTGTTTGGTTAGCTAGTACTCAGAGTTAGTCAGGAATTTAGGGGTGGAGTAAATTATTAGACTTGTTGGGGAGAATGCATTTCCTGTTAGAGGAAAGGTGTGAATGCAGCTGAGTTTTAAAATTTTCAACGTTTTCACAAGTCCTTAGAGAGGAAGGAGGAGAATTCCATTTTTTAGCTAAGGAAAAGGATAGCAGAAGTTGGCCAGCGGGACAATTGGGTTTGCGGACAGTGATTAGGTTTTGGTGAGTAGATCTAAGAGTTCTCTGAGGGGTGTAAGGTAGAAGGATGTTGGAGAGTGCAGGGCACTTAGTCGGTTGAAAAATTAGTTTGTGGGCTGGGTTGCAGTTATTTGAAGATGGTCAAGATGGTTGGAAGGTTGAAGCCAATTTAACAAATGAAGAGCAGTACAATGATGGGAGGAGAATTTGGCTTTGGTAGCAAATTTAGAAATTTTATTATAACAGACTTCCAATTTTGAGGTGAGAGCGGCAGATATGTTTAATAGAAGAGTGCCATACATTAGTGAGGGGAGTAGATAGGTAGTAGCTGGTGGAAGGAGAGAGAAAGTGGATGTTCCTGTATAGCATACCAGGTTTTATGTGGGTTTTTTAATGTTTTGTTGGATGTGAGTGTCGAATTTTAGGTGTTCATCAATAGTAACCCCAAGTAGTTTGGCAAAGGGAACAACCTCAATAGTAGAGTTGTTTTGGCTAATAATTTGGAACGAGTCTTTATCAAGAGGGGAAGCTTTTGAGTGAAAGAATAATAGAATTATGGATTTATTGGCATTTAGCAAGAGGTGGATGTTCTTCGTGTTTCATTGTTGCAGTCAATACATTTGGGTTATATTTTGCAGATAGCCCTCAGTCGGCCTGATTCACAAAGTCTTGGGTCCTGCGTCGGTTGCTGTCCCTTCTTCCATGACGTCAGGTCGTCGGGTATAAAACATGCAGCCGACGCCATTACATCAGTCTGTCTTGCTCTGCAGTGCCCGAAGCAGAAGCAGTTCGCAAGTGCCAGTCAGCCTACTCCTGAAATTTTTGTTTTCGAGTTTCAGAACCGAAGTCTTCAACTAAAGCTAAGTACCCTGTTGGGGAAACTTTTTCTTGCTCCTTACCGATATCAGTAAAAGTTAATAATTGTATTACTTGTGAAAAGCAAATACCTCATAAAGATTTTTAATTCATACTGTATTCCTTGCCTAGGCCCTGACCATGAAGTACCTTGCTGTCGGTTTTGTGCTTTATTTAATCAGCGCACTATCCATCGTCTGTATATTTTCGCCACTAAATATTTCGGTTCTCGGTTTAATTATAGAGAAATGTCATCGGTTAGTCATCCGACTACCGGTATTCCGAAAAAAAACGCAAAGATAAAGACAGAGACAGGCCACCGAGGTCCAAAACTGCCGACGATGCTTCTCCTAAGCCAGTCGCCAGTTTGCAGGTGAGGAGCTTTCGCAGCCCCTGATACCCACTACTTCTGATTCGCAGGCCTCTACTGAGACCCCTTCGGAGTCCGGTATGCTTCAACTATGGAACCTGCGGATGTCTTCCCCTTGGATGGGTCCAGAGCTGCTGTGCAGGCACCGGCTTCTGAGAGTGTATTCAGGCCTATGGACTTGCATATTAAACCGACGCCTCCTTCTTTACTTAAGCCTAAATCTCGATCCATGTCCAAAAAAAAACAATGCCCAGGCCACATGCTCAGGCCTCTAGGCCTAAAAAACAAATTATAAGAATGGCTGAAGATCTAATAACTCTAATCAGGGGTAGCCAACCCCCCCTTCTAAGAGGCCTAGGATTGAAGTTGACTATGAATCTTCTGATCAGGATTTTGTTTTTTTGATTCTTCTGATGATCTGGATTTGCCCTTATCTACTTATGAAGATTCAGATGCAGAGGACTCCATTCCCTCTGCTTCCCCTCCTGAGGATTTTTCTTTTGGGGAAACCTTACATACTCTAAGGTAGCATTTCCACTGGGAAAGCCAGGATTTTTCTGATTCAAAAAAGAGGCTTAGGGATTTCCATCTCCTACCCTCAGCATAGGCCTTTAGCTATTCCTCCTGTACCAGACATTGTTGATGCTTTCTTGGAATCTAGTTTGGCCCCTGATTCCCTGCCTCCTGATCCCATAAAACCTGACAGATACTACAGGGTCCCTGAGTCCCACAAGTTCCTTTTCAAAAATCCTATTGCAGATCCAGAGACTATTTCACAGGGGCTCAAGGGCATTAAGGCTTCTACTGCCAAAAATCCTACCCCTTCTGATAGAGACTCCAGGACGCTGGATAGATAGGGTAAGAAGGTTTACACTTCTGCAACCTTGGCCATTAGGGCTTTAAGCTGCCAGTTTCATATGCTAAACATGTTATTGGACTGCTTAAACAGAAAATGATGTTGATTCTGGACTGTGTGGAAAATAAAGAATTACAGGATTTAATGCATTCTGCTGAACAAGGTGGAAAACATACTTTTCAATGTGGTTTTGATTCATTAGAGGCCTCTTGCAGGGCTGCTGTTACTGGGTCTGTGCTCAGAAGGCATGCAATCTTTGCCTGATCATGTTAAAGCTAAATTGTTGGATGCTCCTTTAAATCAGGACCTCCTGTTTGGCAACAAGGATGAAGAAGTTCTTAAAAGGATGGAAGATAAAGTTAAATCTATGCAAACTGTTAAAAATTTTTTACAAGTTCAGCCTCCTAGATTTAGTAGGCACTGGCCCTCTAAGAATTGGTCCTTTCCAGCCCCTTCCAGGTCTTCTCAAGCCAAACCCAGACACAGCAAAAACCCCAGGTTTAAGTCCCAGAGGACACACAGAACTAAGCAGTGGGGGGCCTTCACTTCCAAATCTGGGAATAATAAGACTTCCCCTATGGTAAAATGTCTCAATGACTTCCTTTTAAAATTTCCAAGCACTTATCAACTGACTGCCCCTCTGGGGGGAAAGATTGCTCTTCATACAAAGAATTGGGAACTCATTACCCAGGATAAATGGGTTTTAAATATAGTGTCCCAGGGATACAGATTTCACTTCCACACGTTGCTAACACCATGTGGGTGGCTGGACGTACCCCCAAATCAGTGGGCATAGGCCCAAAAACAAGTACTTTCTCTCTTAAGCATGGGGGCTATTCAACTGGTACCAGAAGAGGAAAAGGGACAAGGTTTCTACTCGAGACTTTTCCTGGTACCCAGAAGAGACAGTTCATGGCGTCCTATCCTGGACCTTGTCTACTCTAAACACCTTTTTGGAGATTCCAAAATTCAAGATGCTGACTCTTTGCCAGTTACTTCTTATGTTAGGCAAAGATGCCTGGTTGGCAACACTAGATTTAAAAGAAGCATACCTGCACATCCCAATCAGGGAATTTTGCAGAAGATACCTACGCTTCAAAGCAGGCTACATGCACTATCAGTTCTCTGCACTGCCCTTTGGCTTATCTACTGCGCCCAGGGTATTCACAAAGTGCCTAGCTCCAGTTATTGCATTTTGCAGGCAAAGAAATATTCAGATATACCCATACCTGGACGATTGTCTAACTCAGGCAGAAAGCCAGGACATACTTTTGAATCATTTGGCCTTTGTAAAAAGGGTTCTGACTTGTCTGGGGTACACCATAAATGAAAATAAATCGCACGTGGTACCCTGTCAACAAATTATATTCCTGGGAGCAAGCTTGAATACAACTTCCCAGATGGCTTACCTCACGCCAGAGAAACAAATTCATTTGACAACCTACGTCAAACAAGTGGCCACAAAAATGCTGCTGTCTGCAAGACAAATACTGCAAGCCTTGGGGTTCATGGCCTCCTGCATTCTTCTAATTCCATATGCAAGACTGCATATGAGGAAACTACAGTGGTATCTAAAAAGCCTATGGTGTCAACATTCTCAAGACCTAGAAACAATGATTCCTATCATACCTTGCCTACGCCTAGAGTTCCTTTGGTGGGCAGAGGCCTGCCACCAAAACAAGGGACTGCCTTTCACACCACCCCCCTGCCGCCCAAACCCTAACAACAGACGCATCAGACTATACATGGGGGGGCTCACCTGGCAGGGAAGTGCATTCAGGGCAAATGGAACCCAAGTCAAATACACCTGCATATCAATCAAAAAGAAATGTTAACTGTACAGAATGCTCTGACAGCTTTCAAGGACCACATTCTTCCAGGACAACTAATAGTAAAGACAGACAACACCACTGTTATGTGGTACATAAACAAGCAGGGGGGTACACATTCTTACCCCCTCTGCAGACTAGCCATGGCATTGTGGAGCACAGCCTTGAGCTACCAAGTGCACCTACAAGCTCAGTTCCTGCCAGGAAAATTAAATACACTGGTAGATGGACTAAGCAGAAACCTCATGGACCCACACGAGTGGAAACTGGAACCAAAGATTTTCAACATGTTGACAAGCAAATGGGGGAGCCCAGATATAGACCTGTTTGCCTCTTCCCCAGAACCACCAAGTGGACAAATGTTGCACAAGGACTCCCCACAAACAAGCCTGGAAAGTGGATGCTCTGTCCTTCAGCCGGAAAAAAACTATCAGTCTATGCCTTCCCCCTTCTGCCTCTGCTTTCCAAAATACTACTAAAAATCAAACAGGACAAACCAAGGATGATTGTGATTGCTCCAGACTGGCCATGCCAACACTGGTACCCCCTCCTGCGCAGTATGTCATGGTTATCTCCATGGCATCTGCCTCAGACTCCTTCCCTACTGTCTCAGCAGGAGAACCAGATTCTGCACCCTCAGCTTCTAACACTGAACCTTGCAGCCTGGCTATTTACTTAATCTCTCCATTACCATCCCTCAGCAAACCTGTGATGGATATCATTTTAGAGGCAAGGAGGCCTAGTACTAGAAAAATCTTATGCTGAAAAATGATAAAGATTTTATGCCTGGAACCAGTCTCAAGGGATGAGTACAGCAGCACCCAATTTACCTCAGATTTTACAATACTTAACTGAGATACTTCACAAGGGCCTGTCTTTTTCCTACATTAAAATCCACGCCTCAGCCATTTCAGCTCATTATAACACAGAACCTCCCCTCTTCTCTCATTCACTGCTCAAGCAGTTCCTCAGAGGGGCCAAAAATTTGAGACCACACAGGAGAGCTCCAACCCCAGGCTGGGACCTTAACTTTGTCTTGGAGCAACACTCTACCTTCTTTCGAGCCAGCTGCTACTGCAGACTTAAAATTTCTCTCTTGGAAAACAGCTTTCCTTTTAGCAATCACTTCAGCTAGAAGGGTATCTGAATTACAGGCCCTTATGGCAGTGGAGCCTTTCATCATATTTCATGTGAACAGGATGTCCCTCAGAACCAATCCATCCTTCATGCCCAAGGTAGTATCCAGTGTGGCTCATAATCAGTCCATTCATTTGCCAACCTTCTTTCCCATTCCACAGAATAAAGGAGAATGGATACTGCATTCCTTAGATGTGCACAGACAACTTAGATTCTACTTGGACGGGACTAAACCTCAAAGGAAGTCTGAACAACTGCTGGTGGCATTTGCTGCAGGGGCAGAAGGGAAGGCTATTTCAAAGCAAACAATTTCTAAATGGATAAGCTATTGCATTAATTTCTGCTATAAGCACCATGGAAAACCTATCCCCCAGGGGATCAGACCTCACTCCACCAGGACTGCATCTACCTCTACAGCCTTTCTCAGAGGCGTCCCTACCACAGACATCCTCGAAGCTGCTACCTGGAGTTCTGTACATACTTCCACCAAGCATTATCATTTGCCAATTTTCTCTAAATCCAGAGCTGGCTTTGCCACTGCAGTCTTGCAGGGCCTTATAGCTGTCCCTAATGCTATCTAAAATTCCTCCTCCCAACCATAGCTTTGGGTATCAACCCAAATGTAATGACTGCAACAGTGAAACACGAAGAACATAGTACAGTTGTGTACACTTACCATAAATGTAGATGTTTGAGTGTATTCACTGTTGCAGTCCTGGTTACCCTCCCTCCAGTCCCCTAACTTCTTTAGGCTATACTTCTACTTTCCTTTACTATGCTTAAAAGCCTTTTTGGTGTATTTGCTTTTTTGTTGGAGGTATATCCTTGTACTTTTATATTTAATTGCTTCCCATTAGGGGTGCACCTGACATCTGGGGCAAGAAAAACTGATGTAATGACGTCGGCTGCATGTTTTTATACCTCTGACGACCTGATGTCATGGAAGAAGGGACAGCAACCAACGCAGGACCCAAGACTTTGTTAATCAGGCCGACTGAGGGCTACCTGAAAGCAGATAACCCAAATGTAATGATTGCAACAGTGAATACACTCGAACATCTACATTTATGGTAAGTGTACACAACTGTACTTTCTGAAGCATCCAATTTTCAGTGGTGGAGAAAGCAGTTTGGGTCATAGTTTGAAGCTCTGGGAGGTTAGAGGCGCAACTAAGTTTGAATCGTCTGTATATTGTACAGTTTTGGTATTGGGTATGGCTTTGTGAAAATCATTAATAAAGATGTTAAACAGCATTGGACCAAGTATGGATCATTGGGGTACCCCAATGGGGGTAGGAAGGAAGGTTGAGGTGCCTTTGCCCCATTTTACAGCTTGAGACATGTCAGAGAGGTAGCTTGAGAACCAGGATAAAGTATTCTGGGAGAGATTAAGGTTAGAAAGATGGTTTAAGAGATGGGTGTGGGAGATGGTATCGAATGCCTTAGACAGATCTAGTAGAACTGTGGATACTATTTTTCCAGAGTCACGGGCAAGATTTATTGTGTCTAAGAAGAAGAGAAGTGCAGTGATAGTACTGTGGCCAGGTTGGAAGCCGTGTTGGGTTGGAGTGATTAGCTGGTGATTGGTTAGGAATGGCATAAGCTGAATGTGGTTTGAGATTAGGGAGAGAATAGCTATGGGGCAGAAGTTTGAGATGCTATTGTTTTTGCCTCCTTTATGGAGAGGTAGAATATAGGCAGAATGACATAATTTGGGCACATAAGATTCCAGCATGGATCTGTTTATCAGGATGCTAATGGGGAGAGTGATATCTGCGGCAATTTTTAGGAAGGAGAATGGGATATTGTCAGAGACATTGGAGCATTGTTTTAATTTAGAAAGTAATTTTTTATGTGGTTGGTTCATATGGGTTTAAGCTCGAATATAGGAGGAGGATTGTGGGCAGAGAGTGGTATAGGTGGTGAGGAAGATTGGATAGGCTAAGGGGAAGGATTATTGTTAGGAAAGGTTTTGGTTAGTTCTGCTATGGAGTTGGTGAAGAACGAGTTGAATAGAGAGGCTATTTCATGGTCAGATTTGCTGGAGTCAGTTTTTGGGTTAAGAAGAGAATTAATGGAATTCCAGAACTGTTTTGGGCTTTTTGATTAGACTGGAGTTTAATATAGTAGGACATTTTGTCTCTGATGGTTTGTTTTTTAGCAAGGTTACAGAGTTGTTTATATTGAAGAAAAGTATCAGGCTGCTTGTTTTGATGATATGTTTTCCAGGATTTGTCTCTTTGTAGCATAAGTTTTTTGGTATCTTTGGTTAGCCACGGGGCGGTTTCGGTTTTTATTCTTTTTGTTCTTGGTGGAGCTAGGGAGTTGAGGATGTTTAAGAAGTTGAGTTTAAAAATTCTATGGCATTGTCTATTGGAAGAGATTTTAGGGGGTTCCAGTTTGTTTGTTTTAGGGAGTCTGAGAAGGTAGTTGGGTTAAAGTTTGTGAGGTTACGTGTGTGAATATATTGGTGTAAGTGAGGACAGGAGTGGGTAGCTCAGTGGATGAAAGGTGGCAAGTGGTCTCCTATAAGCTTGGGTGTAAAGCCAGAGTTTAAGACTTTATTTGGATGGGATGCTAGGATCCAGTCTAGTATGGTACCTGGGGGGAGGTTTGTTTTATTAGGTCTGGTAATGGAGTTAGTTAGTTGGGCATAGTTAAATAGATTGATGGATAAGGTGGTATTAGGGTTATTGATTCTATTCAAATCGATATTTACATCTCCAAGTATAATGGTCTTAAGCTTAATATCGGTAGAGGTCCGGGGAGGATGTGGAGGGCAATGATACAAATGTATTTGTGGTTATTTAATTTTAGTTCTGCATTGTTGAATGGGGGTATAGGGTTGGGGTAGGGAGTGATGGATAGTAGGTTAGAGTAGATTAAGGCTACCCCACCACCTTTTCTTTTTAAGTGGTCATGTCTGATTGATTGGAATCCAGGAGGGAGGATTTCAGAGTCACAAATATGAGGTTTTAACCAGGTTTCTGAGATGGCTACAGTGTCAGGTAGATCGTGGTTTAACCAAGCATGGAAGTGGGGTACTTTATTTCTTAAACTTTGAGCATTGATGGTAAAGAATTTGAGGTATTTATGGTTAGCTATATTGTTGGTGATATGGAGATTGGGGATAGAGGAAGCATTTGGTCCAGGGTTAGGATGTCCATCTCCTGCTAAGCAGACGTAGTTGAGGTAGGGCAGTAGTATTTTCGATTTGGTCATTAATAATTGTGCAGAGTAAGGTATTAGTTTAGGTTTGTAGCATTTAGTTGAGGGGGTATAAAGTTTTATTTTGAAGTAGGTTGGGTTGAACTGAACTAGAGAGGCAGATATGTTGTGGAAGTGTGTTTTAGTGGGAAGAGAACGGATGTTGGGAGTGGGGGTAGGATAGGAAGGGGGGTAGAGTAGGCTATAGGAGTAGGAGGTAGCATGGTGTAAAGGGAGTAAGAGTAGAATGTAGATAGATGGGATGAGAATGGTTTGAAGTAGGAGACTAGGCATGGTAGAGGATATGTGTTAAGATGGAGTAGAAGTAGATGTTATAGGGACTTCGGTGGGTGGGGAAGAGTGGTTGTGATAGGTGGGTGGAGGCAGAGGGGGAGGGGTTGTAGAGGGAGGTGATTGGTACATTGAGAAAGGAAGGAGTTTGGTGTTAAAATAAATGTAGGAGTAGTGGGGGTGGGTGGGAATTGGGGGCAGGTTAGGGGAGCAGAGTGAGCCTGTAGGGCGAACTGAGCGGGAAGAGCTGGATAGAAGATGTCTGGCTGAAACCAATCAGCCAGATGTAGCAGAATATGGGATTTTAGATGAAGTACAGGAACAGCAGGGTAAGTCTAGGCTGTGGGGAGTAAGGCAATGATACAGTGCACAAGTCAAAGCAGGCCAGTGGGGTAAATAAGCTAAGAGAGTGGGGGATAGCTTGGTCGAAAAACAGAAAATGGTCTATGTGATCTTACCTTGAAGTGGTTGCGCAGTGTCACCTAGTGGTAAAATATAAAAAGGATATCTTAGGAGTAAGGAAGTTAAGGGATAAAATAAAGAAACCGCTGTAGGCTGCTTGGCGAGCGCAGGGAAAAGCACAGACACTGTAGTAGTGAACACTTTTAGCAGTTTTGTTAAAAATAGCAGTACGTACAGTTTAAATTATATCCTGAGGGGGCTATCTTTTGGAAGTTCCTCAGAGGGATATAGCAGAGTCCCGAATGGATGTCCTTTAGGGGTTGTTTCTTGGACTGTTGTGGGTAGGGTTGAATGCACGAGCAGCTTTAGGGAGATGAGCAGAATAACACAAGCATTAGTTGAGCAGGGGAGGAGAAATACACACAGAGGGCTTTAGTACAGTGAAAACAGGGAGTGTAGAGAAAGAGGAGGAAATACACACAAAGGGCTTTAGTACAGTGAGAACAGGGAGTATAGAGAAAAAGGGGGAAAAAGAGGCAGCAAAGATTAAACAAAACATTTGCAGAGCAGAGTATCACACCTGCAGTTTTAACTAATAATACAGATAGCTTAAAATGTTCATAGCAGTTGTTAAGATAAGGTAAATACAGGCAGCTAAGTTCAACAAATAAAACGTTTGTAGCAGTTGTTCAAATAAGGTGAATAACACAGTTACCAAGGTTACATATTGAGGAAAACAAAGTAATCCTAGCTGTTATAAAAATGAGAACTATATGCAGGCAGTATGCACCTAAGCAACTTAACATACTGTGAGCGTGTCTCATGTAATAGTTCTTATTGAAGCAAACAACTAGCGGTAGACATGGAAGAATAACAAATTAACCATATGCTTTGACTGAAGCAATATTGCTAGCACATTACATTTCCCCTGAATATCCTCCAAATAGAGCAGGAAAAACAGTCCATAAAAACAGTACAATGCAGGTAAATACTCGTGGAGGCAGGCAGCAGGTTTTTGTATACTATGGCTCAGTAATGTAAGTACATTAGATTAAATTAGGAGCCTTGAATACCCCCAAATAGAGCAGGAAAACAGACTATAAAACTGTACAAAACATTTAACACACAGAACATTTCATTAACTGAAACAGTGTTGTTAGCACATTATATTTTCCTTTGAATACCCTCCATGTTGAGCAGGAAAACAGACTGTAAAGCTGTATAATGCAGTTAATACCTGGGAGGGCAGGTAAAAGGCTTTTGTACACTACGGCTCATTACAAAAAATACAGTAGTTCAGTTGGAGTCAAGGTATGTCAGCAGATTCTGGGAGGGATGCAGCGGCAGCACAATAGCAATTTCAGAACGCCCTATGGTCCTGTGAAGCAATGTACAAAGTTTTGGTTCCTTTTGAGGGCCGAGTATCGGCATACATTCAGAGCATTGAAATAAACCACTCTGTAACCCACTCGCACAGCATGTCACAGGTCTACAACATATAGAGTAGCAACAGTATGTATCAGAGCTTTGAAATAAACCGCTCTGTAACCCACTCGCACAGCATGTCACAGGTCTACAGCATATGAAGTAGCAACAATATGCATCAGTGCATAACTTTCATTTAAAAGCAAATAAATATGAGGCAGAGCTTAATCGTAGCTTAAAAGCTATTGAATAAGAGGCAGCAAGCCTGAATAATGTGCAGCACTTACCGGGCAAACCAGCAGCCTACGGCAGGACTGATCAGTGTGGTCCATGGGGATTTTTTTTAAAAATGGCGCCACGGATAGCAGTGTCACTATATAGATTAGGGGCAGGAAGGGAAGGAAGAAGAGGGGGTAGGGCGGGTGGTAACAGAAAGGGGAGGTAATGCTGGGAAGGAGGGATAGGAGCAGAGTGAGCAGGATAAAAGTTATCTGTCTGAAACCAATCAGCCAGCTGTAGCAGAATATGGAATTTTAGATGAAGTACAGGAGCAGCAGGGGTAAGTCTAGGCTGTGGTGAGTAAGTTAATGAAACAATGCACAAGTCAAAGCTGGCCAGTGGGGTAAATAAGCTATGAGAGTGGGGTAGCTTGGTAGAGAAACAGAAAATAATCTAAGTGATCTTACCTTGTAGGGTTTAGCAGTGCCACCTAGTGGTAAAATATGAAAAGGATAGCTTAGGGGTAGAGGAGTTAAGGAATAAAATAAAGAAACCACTGTAGGCTGCTTGACAAGCACAGGGAAAAGCACAGACACTGTGGTAATGAACACTTTTAGCAGTTTTGTTAAAATAGCAGTACCTACACTTTAAATTATATCCTGAGGGGGGGCTGTCTTTTGGAAGCTCCTCAGAGGGTTATAGCAGAGTCCCGAATGGATGTCCTTTAGGGGTGGTTCCTTGGACTGTTGTGGGTAGGGTAGAATGCACGAGCAGACTTTAAATTTTATCCTGAGGGTATGCATATTTGGGAGGCATACATGTATCCCCCTATTATTTCTTTGTGCAATGCTTATTTAATGTCTCTTTCCAATCATTTCTAACTGTGTTACTTAACACCAAGAGTGTATGATAAAGCTGCCCTCCTGAGCCAGGTTCCCAGCAGCCAGTTCCAACTCTCACCATCTTATCCTTTTTTCTCTCTTCCATAACCTTTATCCCCGTGGTTCTTCCAATTGACTCACCTCTTTTTCTCTCTTTCTACCTAGCCAAGCTCTCTGATACTCAAGCTGTTGTCCACCAGGTGGCTCCACTACCTTGCATTTCCTTTTCTCCTTCCTCTCCATTAATATACTATCCCTCTTTAGTGTCTGTCTTATCCACTCTTCATCCTCCTTTTCATTACTCCCCCCTCATTGTACTCTATTCCCTTTTCCCTCTCTACTATTTCGGTGCTACTTTATACTATACTACTACAACTACTTTACACTCACCTGGAACTACCCAGAACTCCTGCACAATCGGTAGCTTTTCTGATTGACTCCAGGAGATCTTCTCCCACCCTACCCCCAATTCCCACCCACCCCCAGGGTCCTAACCTTATACCTCACAGACCACACCCCCTCCCTAATTTCCACCACTCATAGTCCCACTTCCATCACACTACTCTCACACTTTTCCCGCCAAAACAACTAAAAATAAAAACTATAACTTAATCTTCATTCTTGTCTTTTACTTTTTCTTTTTTCAATACCATGACTTTAAATAAACAGTACACCTTAATCTACTTACAAATGTTATTCTTACTCATACTTCTACCTCCTCTTACACTCATCTACTCATTAACCTCCTATGAGCACCCTATAAACACAAACTTATTAAATCCTACTAAATGTACTACCTCTATTCAACACACTTCTCACACTGACCACTTCAACATCACTTCCATACCCAAGCATCTATCACCTAAATACCATAGAACAGTCCACATTAGATACAACTCCGTAACCTCAAAAGATATCCACCACTTATTTGCAAACTCACAAAGAAATTATATCAAACAATACTCCAATCTTTAAAAGACGGAGACATTCACCCAAATCCAGGCCCAAACACCACAAATACCATACTACTCAACAACCCAAACCCTTCTAACTCTCACCCACTCATAAAATCTCCAAACTCATTCTTAATAGCTCACCTTAACATACGAAGCATTAACAATAAAATAACACAACTCCATGCTCTATTGGAACTCTACTCATTTGATATCATATGTCTAACAGAAACCTGGCTAAAACCAGCAACAAAGATAGGAATGTAAATTTTACCACCTGGTTATAACATCATACGCCTAGACCGTGTTAAAAAGAAAGGTGGTGGAGTAGCTGTACTATTCAAATCTGGTCTTGAAATAACCAACTTTAAACTTAAACCTCCCCAAGACCCTAATGCTGAAATACTTATTACCAAATTTCAACTAAACCCAGCTAAATCTATCTATATTATTACTATCTATGTTCCCCAGGAAACAACATCACTACCATAGAAAACATACTTTCCTGGTTATCTCTAAACCTCCTCAAGAAACCATAATCCTAGGTGATTTTAATATAGACTGGAACTCTTGCAATAATAAATGCCCCACAAACCATATTAATCTCCACGGATTCACCCAAACTATTACCTCCCTACTAGACTGAATAAACATACCAAAAAGCACCTTAGATTGGATACTTAGTAATAGTCAACCACAGAATTATGAAACCGAACCCTCCCTGAAAACATAGCGACTGCTCTCCTAACCTACATCATCCGACTAAAGACCAACCCACCCTTTCAACCCATATATAGGGACATTAGAACCAAGAAAAACTTTAACTCAGAATTATTCCTTACTGAACTGAAAACATGTAATTGGTCCCCACTAAAACACCTTTCCCTTGATGAAGCTGTTGATTACTTCAATAATAATTTTCTTGACATACTCAACCGTCATGCTCCTACCGCTCTATTAGAATTAGAACTAAAGCTGCTCCATGGCACTAGGAAACCAAACAAAAATCCATCTCAGAAATAAATGCTGGAATAAATCAACTAAAAACCATACTGACATCCAAAACTTTAAACAACTGAGAAATGAGACATAAAAAGCCATAGTGACTGACAAAAAAAACTACTATTTACAATATCAACATTCCCACCACAATAAACCCCAAAAATTCTGGTCAAGTATTAATCAACTATTACACCCAAGTCAATCACTCACACCTAACCCTCAAGGCACTGACAAAGACAATCAACAAACTGCAAACACCTTCAATACTTTCTTTGTCAAAGCAATTCAAGATCTTGCTTGTCAACTCTCTCCCGACATAACATCCATCTCTAAGTATAACACACCTCCAGCTTTTCTCTTCCAACCTGTCCCCACATCATTTATTCTCACCCTTCTCCAAAAACTGAAACCATGTACTCCTTCTGCTGACCAACTACCATCTGAATACCTACAGATAGCAGCCAAATCTATTGCATACCCCATCTCCATCCTCATTAATAGAACCATCACTGAAGGATATATCCTAAACTTTGGAAAGTCTCTCACATTATTCCCTTCACAAAGGAGGAGACTCCACTGAATTCTCTAACTATCGTCCCATAGCCCTACTATCCCTCTATCTAAGATCATGGAAAGATGTATACATAGGCAATTGCTAGACCACCTTCTCCATAACAACTTACTTTCCAACACCCAACATGGCTTCCGACCCTCCCATAGCACTACTACTGCCCTCCTCTCCTTTATTGACACCATAAATAACAACCGGAACCTTAACATGCTCTCCTCTGCTCTTTTCATAGACCTATCCAAAGCTTTCGACATGGTAAATCACACTATTCTCATTAACATTCTTAAATCTCTATCACTAGACACACTCGCCATTAAATGGTTCCATTCCTACTTAAATAACAGACATCAAGCAGTGCTATGGAAAAACACTCTCTACTCAACTACCAGTTAACATTGGAGTTCCTCAAGGCTCCATACTGGGCCCTCTTCTGTTCTCCATATTCATTAATGATCTACACCAAGTAATTCCACAAGCCACATGCATCAATACGCAGATGACTCTACACTAATATGCACTGCATCATCTGTATCTCATCTTCACTCCCTATCTCAAGACACATTTAACTCTGTAGAACTATGGTTTACAAAGGCTGCCTCTTACTAAACCCCAAAACCAAACTTCTCCTTTTCACACCTACCAGTAAATCTCCACCTATAGACTTCTCTCTATCATCTCGTGGTACACTAATAACCCAAGATCAAACTACCAAACTGCTAGGTATCACCATAGATAATAACCTAAACTTTGAGGCCCATATCAACAACATTCTGAAAACTACAAATAAAAAATAGGCTCTCTCTTTAGGATCAAATCTTTCCTTACTCCTGCAACTAGAATTACCATTGCCCACACTCACCTTATGTCCACCCTTCTTTATGCTTCACCCATATTTACCAATCTGTCAAAAAATAACCTTAAAAAACTTGAAAACTCATTTAATAACATAGCCAGATTTGCCATAGGCAGCCCTTACAGAACTCATCACTGTATTAATCTTAAGCTCCTTGGATGGCTTGAACTTCAGCAGCATCTGAAATATAATCAACTTACCATCATCCACAAAATTCTGTATCAACCAGAAAGAACACCCATCCTAACAAATCTTATTCACCCCTATGTAAACCTTAAATCCCTAAGATCATCACAAAAATCTCTTATACACATCAACAAATCAAACAATAGAGCAGGAGACTCTCTATTTTCTGTTTCCATTGGTAAAACATGGAATCAACTTCCATCTGAACTGACCACAATTCCCTCAATTACTCTATTTAAAAATAGGCTTAAACTCCACCTAAAAACACACTGGATGTGCCCCTGTTCTAAACCAGACTGACCAACCTATCTACTGTTGACTTACTCATCTAAAATTTCTCATCTCTGAACCTACTCTTTCACGAACTTATCTTATCCATATTTCATTATTTCTATTTCTTTTTGTAGATACTACCATCCATCCTCGCCTCACACACCATATTACTACTACATCTTTTAAACTGACTCATATCATTACTACACACTTTACCTAACAACCCTCCATATATTTTCATTATCTTCCTCTTTTATCTATATCAACACTTTTACTAACTTCTTTCCTGTAACTAATACTTTTTTAGCAACACATAAATGTACCGTCTTATTAACTATTCTAAGCCTATTAAAATTATTCATTACTTATTATGTACTCATAAGTGACAGACTCCCTGTTAGTAAATGTATAAAATGTATAAATATGTTTTTTTCTATTATGTTGTTTATGTTAACATTGTTGAAACTGAGTGGAGCTTTTCTCCCCGGGCCTCTACTGAAAATGGACATATATCCAGCTAGACTAGCCCGGTCAACAAATGTAAAATAAAATAAAATAAAATAAATTCCTCTGATTAATGATTATAGTTATGCAATATTTTATATGTTCTACTAATTATTCCTTTATTAACAGCAGTTCCTCTTCTAGATTCTACTAAAACTATATTAGTTTTGGTCTTTCATTTAGTACCCCCCATTTATTTCTGTTTGCCTATACTCTTATATCAAGGCTTAATAGGGAAGGCAATCTCTAGCCTGCAGTCCAGATAAATTCTTGGGATCTTCCCATTCTGTTACATTTTACTCTCTAGTTATTTGTTCTCAATACCTTGGTTCTTTTGCCAGTTTTCTCCAATAAATGTCAGCCCTCTCTTGCCTATTGTCTGTATCCCTGATTGCAGTCATCCCTATCAGCTCAATCTCCTTTCTCCATTCCCATCTTGACTTAGTTCTTAGAATACTAAGCCAACTAGATCTTTAAAAAAGGGTAGAAGAAAATGGCAATTGTGGGAACAATACATGTAGGGGAGGAATGAGGTTTAAAAGAAGGCAGGACTTGAATGAGCTATGCAATGTTTGACTGACAATGACTGGATAGATTATAAGTAGTATATAATGTTTGTAGCTGCAATTTTGTCAGTGTGGTTTGTAATGTATAATATTTGCAACTGGAATTGAGTCGGCATGGTTTGTTTTCATTTATATAAATGTAAGATTGCCCATGTCATACATGAGAATTTAAGAAAGATGTTTCGTGTTGAAGAGTTGTTGGCATCACTTTTCCCATTCTTTTAGCCATTATAGGCATAAACACTTTTTAATCATGGTTTAGTATTAAAATGGACCTGTATGAAGCTGGATCTGAGGGGTCTTTACCCTCTTTAGGTATTACATCTACCATGGCTTTCTCCCAAGATGTTGGTACTTCTCCTCTTAAAATACTGTTAAAAACATTCCAGATCTTTATCATTTTTTTCCATCCAAACTTCCCCTGGAATACCATCTATTCCTGGGGACTTTTCTGTGGATTGGTTATACATCACCATTTTTATCTCATCTCCTCCTATCCTATCTGTTAGTAATTGAGCCTCATCTACCTCTAACCTTGGCATATTTAATTCTTCCATAAACATTTCCATTTCTACCTTTTCCTGATTTCCGTGTTTCTCTGCTTTATACACACTTTCATCAAATTTCTGAAATATTTCTAATATCTCTGCAGGATTGCTTACTGTCTTCCTCGTTATAGGCTCCCTAAGCTTGGTGACAACCCTTTCTACTTTCTATTGCCTGGCTAGTCATGTTAAAAGTTTTTATGTTCTAGAGTTATCATCAAAACAGTTTCTTAACAGCAGTCTTTCTAAACTCATACATATTATCAAGGTAATCCCTTATTTTCTGTTTAGCATTCTGCAGTTGCTCCTCTTCTTGTTCTGTGAGATTCCCCCTATTCTGCAATACTTTAACCTTTTGTCAGTCCCTTTAAATAATTTTGGTTACTTCTTAACCATATCTCCCTTTCTTTTATTTCCACCCTATTTTTAAACTCCACTTTAATTTTATCCCACTCACTAGCCATATTTTCAGAAGAAATTTCTAATCTTCTCTAATTGCTCTTGTGTAATTTCCACTACCTGTTCCTTGAATTTCTCTCTTTTCAATAGATTGGTAGGAAAGCACCAGTGTCTCATTTTTATTTCATTACCCTGTGTTTTTATTTTATTTATTATTGGCACATGGTCTGAAATAGTTATTGGGTGAACATCAAGACTTTCAATTAAATGCAAATTTTCCTGTGAAATGTAAGTTCTGTCTAGCTTAGCCCAGTTTTTATATCTATGAGAATAATGTGTAAATTCACACTGAACTCTTAGTACTGAATTCACATCTTCCCTTACAAATATTTTCATAAGGTTCTTCAGAAATCTACCCTCCTTTGTTATATTTTTTATTTTTATGGCCCCCCCCAGACACATCTTCACTGCTGCAAATCAAATTCTAGTCCTTACCTATAAGTAATATTCCTTGCTGAAAGCTGATTGTTTTTCCTAGAATTTTCCAAAGGTCCATTATAGCAGTTTTTGGTGGAATATAAATGCATGCAAGTGTAATCCTCCTCACTTGCCAGTAGCCCCTTAGTACTACAAGTCTATTATTATTATCTTTTTTATCCTCTTCTATCACTATTGGAGCTCCTTTTACAATAAATATAATTACTCCTCTTTTCCTTTGTCCCAGTTATTCCACTGTAGAAGCATCCTGAAAACTTCTCTTTATCAAATTAACATGTTCATTTCTTTTCAAGTGTCTCTCCTGTAGCATTGCTATTTGCACTCCACATTTTTAATATAGTTCACTACTCTTTATTTTTTATCTGTGAAACCATTGACATTTAAAGACATTACAGAAAGTATAATTTTGTTAAAAAGTAATTATTCCCACTTTTATATGTAACAGCTTTTTTGTTAATTGTGTAGTCCCAGCTTTTGTGTTACATGCATACACTGTTTGGCAGGTTGATTTTTTTGTATACAGTTATTTCTTGTCATATCCATTTGAGCCTATGTCACATCTTATAAAATTTTTGTTTTATTGAAAGCCCTCAAATGAAAAAAAAACAAATACACCCCCAATACCCCCTAAAACCTGTTAACTTAATGCTAACACACAAAACTATGTATATTTTCAAATATTGAAGAATTACCCTCCTAGTAGGAAGATGTGTCACAAGCTGACTGCCACACTCACAGGCTTGAATTAACCTAAAAGAAAGGCTATCCATGCTAAGACATACACATGGTACAGCCTGTGCTTCTACTAAGCACTGTCTGATTTTGGCTTATCTTTATAGCTATCCCAAATGGGAACACACATGAATGCTTTCAGAAAACATTATCTATTAGACAATTTATCTTTATCAGATTATCTCCATGGAGGCATGAGGACCAGATACAGAGTTGCTACTAAGCATGCATTTATTTGCTATAAAAAGCTTTATAATATTCAATGTTTTTTTCATTTTCTTTCTTTCTCTTAAAATGTGTTACTAGATCAAGCTAAGGGCCTTAATCCAGTTATTCCCTTATATAAGAATGAAAAACATACATCAATTTTTCTTTTGTCATGCTCTTTGGACCAGACTTTTCTTCATTTTCTTTTAACATTGCAGTGCCTACACTTCTTATGAACATGGAGAAAGAAAAGAGGAGCACCTGTTTACATTAGTATCCCCATTATACTTACAAATAACTGAGAAAACCTTTCTTTATAGCATGTAAAGAAAATCCCACACTATAAAAATATTTCTGTTAAGAAAATTAATTTGTTTTACTTACCGTTAACTTTCTCCCTCCTCTTCCCCTCTCCTGAGTATTTTTCCGAACATTAATGACATGAAGTAAGGCATATGCTGTAGTCCCGTCCAAGTTTAAGAAAGTCCAAAAAAGTCCAATATTTTCAGATTTTTTTTCTGCCATGTTTCACAAATATAATTATTGCTTTGTAATCCCACATTTGTCAGTGTACAAGTTACTAGATTTGTGCCTGTTCTTCTCCATCCCCCACAATCCTGTTGCTGCTTCATTTCCAACGTGCTCTGTTTTTCCTAGTCAAGCATTTTCCCTCAAAACATTGGAAAAGGTTTTACTGGCACAGTCTCTCTGTGGTCTTTATTACCAGAAGAACAAGAAGCAGAATCTACTTCTGTTTCACAGCTCACTTCTTGTTGGACAAACTTGTATTTCCTCCTTAGCATGTTCTGCAACAAAAATGATTTTCTCCCTCCCAAGAGGAATATTTTGAAGATAGCTGGGTACAGCAGTTTGAATCTCATACCTGCTTCTCAGTATTCCCTGAATTGTGGAATACATTTACTCCTCTTCTGCTCGGTGTACAGTTTGTGATCATTTTCCATAAACACACTGCTGTCTCCCACTTTTAGTACTTTAGCCTTCTGCCACAGTTTTGTCAGAATCAACTCCTTTTGCTGGTAGGATTACATCTTTACTATTAAAGGTCTAGGTTGCTCTCGCATGGCCAGGTTTGGAGCATAGACACAATGTGCTTAATATCTCCTGCTGTGGAACACCAGTCCATTTTCTTATTATTTGTTCTTTCATAAAATTAATACAATCTGTTTTGTTAAAGTTAAATAAAATACTTCATTCTGTGGCAGAATAAAGTACAAAGTACAATTTTATTAAATCAGAACACATATGTGGGAGACAATACTCAGAAAGTCTTGTCTCTCTGAACAAACCAGTTCATGGTTACTTTATAGAAAAACTTTATCAAGGTAATAAAGTTTATCAAACCACTGCTATCATCCATTAGACAAAAGATGAACAGTACACTTTATCCCTCAGGTCACTACTATATATATCCACTAGGAAAATGCCAAGTTTAGTAAAAAAAAAAGAAAATACATCATCTGTTCGTTTCGTATCTACATTTTATCCTAGTAAGGAATAAGTTTAATTTTACCATGTGATTTACAAGAAATGTTGCCTCAGGTTCGGGAAATGAAACTTAACATTCTGTACTTTTCCATAGTTAATCAGTACTTTTGCAATCATATACACAAGTCGTCTAAGACACATGCGGTTTCATTTTAAACCTTTATAGTTCCTTCCAGCTTCTCTGGTACAGCAGAAAGTCTCAATTTTCAATACATGCTCTGTCTTCTATTATTTTTTTAAACATCTGTTCTTCAGCAGTCTCTTCATTTCGACCTATGATTTTTTTCAGTTTTATTATCTCATCTGAATATCATTTTAAATCTTCCATTTGTTTCATCCTTTTGTTATTTGAGTTTATGTACTCCATGGAGATGGTTCCCCCCTGTTTGTTGATGTACCAGACAACAGACATATTGTCCATCTGAATCGCAATCGTTCCTACAGGAAGAAGGTCCTGAAGTGCTTGCAATGCTAGCAGCACTGCCCTCATCTGTAGGACATTGATATGCAGAGAGGTCTCCGTGAGGTCCCACGTGCCTTAAACTGTCCTGCCTGAACAATCCCCCCCCCCACCCGAGGCGGGAGGCGTCCGTGGTCACCGTGGCTAGGGGAGGGGCCATAGAAAAGGGGCGTCCTTCCTGGAGGTTCAGAGATTGGAGCCACCATAAGAGGGCCCTCTTGCAAGCCCTGCTGAGGGGGAATGGGATGGCTCAGAGGATATCGAAGAAAGGACCACTGGACCTGGAGGGTCCATTGTAAGACCCTCATGTTCAAACGTGCCATTGGCAATAGGTTGATTGTCGCCGCCATTGAGCCTAGAGCCCTCAGGACCAATTCCGCCGGAGGAGCTGGAGATTGTAGAATGGCCCGCACATGTAGCCTCAGGGTTCGTAGCCGGTCTGTGGTCAAGAAAGCTAGGAGCTTGTTTGTGTCTAATCTGGCCCCTATGAAGTCTATAGTCTGAGTCGGGGTAAGAGACGACTTCTCTATGTTGATAGTGATCCCCAGCCGGGGAGCTAGATGAAGAAAGTAGTTTCTGGCTGCGCAGAGTAGATGCCTTGTCGGGGCGGTCCGGAGCCAGTCGTCCAGGTATGGGTAGACCTGAATTCCCTGGAGCCTCAGGTGGGCCGCTATCACCGCTAACACTTTGGTGAACACCCTGGGGGCTGTGGTGAGACCAAAGGGGAGGACCCTGAATTGGAAATGACTGGCTCCTAGCCGGAAGCGGAGGAACCTTCTGGATCGCCTGTCCATCAGAATGTGGTAGTACGCATCCTTGAGGTCTATAGAGCACATTCAGTCATTCTCCCTGGGACAGTAGCCGCATAGGTGTTTGATATGGATCGGAGAGTGGCCATCCGGGTAGAGTGCAATTGCTTGTCCTCAACCGACATGGACTCGGGGGACGATGCAGCATACTCTTTGATAAGGTCCCGCTGCAGTCGAAACACATGTGCCATGTAGTTCAGCGACCTCACAGAGAAGTTAGCTGAACTAAAGACCCGCTTCCTTGCTTGGTGGGTGAACCGAGGGACTCTCCTGAGCTAGTTCCCTCTTGGTGGCCGCCGCCACCAACATGGCATCTACAGGGGGACCCTTACTCCAGTGGGACTTGTCAGAGGGTGGGCTGAGAATTTTGTCCGGGCGCTTGGGGACTGGCTCCACAGTGTCCGGCTCCTTCCATGCTCTGGTAGTAATCAAATGTACCAGGGGGTCGGCCGGAGGGGACACCCAAGAGGTAGACGGGCCGGCTTCAAACGCCTCCAGGAACATGGATTCGTCCGAGGTAGGCTTTGGGGCAGAACACCCCCCCCTTATCCTGAGCATCTCCATAATGTCACCAAATGAGACACCTTCGAGGGGTGATCTTGGGGAGTCTTCCCCTCCTCCAAATCCGTGTCCTCAGTCAAGGACTTGGGGGAGTCTAGGTGCCTCCTTTTGCACTTTCACTTGTGAGGAACCTCCTCGGGGGGGGGGGGGCGCTGTCTGAGGAGGTCTCACCAGCCACGTCTTGTTCCAAAGGAACGACCTGGGATGTCAGAGCAGGCTGTGCCTGGGGCCGGGTGATAGAAGTCGGGCCCAACAGAGAAGGAGTGCAGGGTGGAGCCATGGCAAGGGCCAGGGGCCTGGAATCTCTCGACAGATCCCTCTCCACCACGTCGAATGCCTTGGGAGAGCTGCTCTCTCTGGGATCCGAAAGCAGACCCTCACTCGGATCCGACGGACGGATCGGGGCCGGTGCCGAAGTGATCGGATCCGACGGACCAGTATGCTCCGACCTGGATGGAGCCGAAGGCATACCGATACCCCCGGATCCGAAGCTCAGCCCTTGGCTCCGAGAGCTCGGATCCGAAGAAAATGGACCCGACAAACTTGAGGGAAGTGTCGGCACCGAAGTACCCGAGACTATCGGCGTCGACTCACCCCCAGCTCCAAGGCTGCCCAGCTCTGAAGACTCCGAGCCCAAGAAGCGGGACGGAGAAGGAGATATCGGGGCAAAAAAGGGGTCGAGCTCCCCCCCGGGGGGGGGCAGGAACACTCCCATCTGCAGTTGGGCCTGGAGGCGATCTCGATGAGGCCACTGAGGCGGAATGGGAGTGTCACCTCGATGACCTCGAAGGAGATCGGGTATCCTCCTCCTCAGGACCCGGTGAAAAGCATGGGGACCGGATCCGAGACGGAGGAGACCCAGAAGTCCTGGAGGGAGAAGACCGCTTAGCTGGGGGGGGGGCGAAGCGGAGGCCTCGGCCCGCCGCTTGTGGTGTTTCTCCCTCCTTTTCTCTTTCCTGGCCTCCCTCTCCTCCAGGCCTAAGGCGGGAGGTTGAGTCCCGGCCGGTGGGAGGGAAGCAGGAGTGGCAGCCGCCGCAGCCGGAGCCACGGGAGGACCGGAGGTAGAAGCCGATTCCGGGGGGAGAAGACCCGCCAGAATCAGCTTAGACCTCCGGTCCTTGAGTGCCCTGGTTCAACCCCAAGGCACAACACACAACGAGTGTGGCCATCCGCCGGGGACAGCTTATGGCCACGCTCAGTGCACTTAGAAAAGATCGGCTTTGGGGCCTCAGCCATTTTAACTAAAAGTGAAAACCACACACAACCCTAACGGAACCACGAAGGAAGGGGGAGGTAAATGACAAAAAATATAAAGTTAAACTGTAGAGGGTTTTATACAAAAAGGGACCTGGAAACGCTCGCAACCAAAAACTGAAGAAAAGAGAAGAAAAGGTAAATTTTTTTCTCACAAAAAAGTCTCTAACGCCTGGAACTCTAATTCAAGCTGCTGTTGGGTAACCGCGGCAAACTAGATCTGAGGTCAGTCAGGGTTGGCAGGGGATTATGAGTAGGGGGAGGAGCTTGGATCTACAGCTGTTGAAAACTGCCGGCTTGGATCCGATTCCTATAGGTTGCTGACAAATGAAGTTTACCTACTCAGATGGAACGTTATGGTGAGTACATAACTTCTTAATTTCATTTACTGAAAAATAGTTCTAAACAAAACTTTGACTGACTGAAACAGAATCCACAGCAGCAAAATTCCCCTGGATCTGTCATTCTTTCCCCAGGGCTGCAGTGAATTTCATTGCTGAATTTGAATGTGGTACATTGTTCCATCAATATATGGGGTTTTCTATAGTTGAAGTTGCAGTCATCTGGTGAAATATATAGATTATCTACTAATAATGTAAAGTGTACACAGTAAAGATGTATTTTGGGCATAAGCTGCATTTTTTACCCTGAGCAGTCCTCATATATTCCTTCCTCATGGAAATGGAATATGTTACTTGCCAAGCTTAGATAGTGCACTGCTTTGAAACCCTGCCTTTGGTAACTATGTGTAAAAGGCCATATGCCAGTTCTCTTTTGAAAGCTCTTAACAAAACATTCATGAAAGTACATCAGGGTACTTAGGTACAAAACGCAACTAAGCAAATACGACTGTCACAAATAAAGAATTTTTTAGGGAAAATTCAAGGGATAAGATAAAAACAACAATATGTACTGGTTAGTAATGGATGTTAAAAGCCTGTATACCAACATTCAACATACTCATGGGGTGCAAGCATTGTATTATTATTTGGGAGACAATCCATTGTCTAACTGTGTTATAGAGTAGTTGGTATTTTTTTAAATAATATTTATTTTATGTTTAATGATGATTTTTTCATCAAATATTATGCACAGCTATGGGGGCGCCATTTGTCCCTGTGTTTGCAAATATTGTTATGGCTAAATTTGAGGTGCAGTATGTGTATCAGCACTTTTAGAAAATATGTGATTAAATATTTTTGTTTTATTGACGATTTAATCTTTATTTGCCAAGGGGTTGGTGAGAATGTTAATGATTTTATTAATGATCTGCAGAATAACATGATTGGATTTAAGTTTGATGGTATAAAAATGGGGAAAATATATTTCCTGGATTTAGATTTGATGGGTTTTGATTGTGGGAAAATTATAACATCTGTTCTTAGGAAATTTAATGAAGGTAATGTTTTCTTGAGTGGCACTAGGTGCCACAACCACCCCTCACCTTATTTCTGCACCCCCTTATGTACTCCCTTTGTACGTTTAGATAAACTTTGTAATAAGGATGAGAAGTTTGGGGAAGAAGCTCAACATACATCTGAAATGTTCATTAAAACAGGCTATGATAAAGAAGAAATAAGAGATTCCCTGCGAAAAGTTTGGGATAAAAGTATGGGGAAAGAACAAGATATAGTGAATAATAATAATAAAAATAATATCAACTAAGAGAGAGGGCAAGCATTGTCCTGCAGGCTGTATAATAGACACAAGGAAATGTTGAAATAAATACAAATCTTAATAGTAAGGATATATTTATGTTATGACTTATAATATATTGAGTGAACAATTAGTATAGTTTTTAAAATATTATTGGCCTATGTTGTTTAAAAATAAGGAGCTTTTTAATCTAGTTAACAAATTTCCATGCCTTTCTTACAAGAGAGGATGAAACATTGCTGATATGGTAGTACATAGTAGGTTTATTTCCCCCATTGAATTGCTTTAATAGACAGCTCTCCCTTAAAAAATTACATTTGAATTTGGGTAGGTGCTCTGTTTGTAAATATATTACAAGTAGTTTCTCTAAAATAAATGGTATTCATTTTTATCCTAATATGGAATTTTCATGTAATACTGAGAGGATTATTTATGTTTTAAAATGTTCTTGTTTTATATAGGAGAGAGTCAAAGATCTTGTAAGACCTGGCACAGGAACAAGTTAGGAACATCAAGAATCAATGTCTTGATAGTCCCTTAGGAATGCATTTGAAGCAATTTCACTTGGGTAATCCAGAAGAGGTAGTATTTGCGGTGGTGCAGCGGTTAGTGTTGTCGCCTCACAGAAAAAGGTTCTCCCGTTCGATTCTCGGCTGGAGCGCCTTCTGTGTGGAGTCTGCATGTCCTCCCCGCGGTCGAGTGACGTTAAAGACATGCAGGTAGGTGCGAGCGTGAATGGGCATGCCTTCGTTGAAGGTTGGGCATCGGGCTGGCAACTCGGCACCATAAAAATGCACTGCCAATCATGAGCGGACCGGAGTTCCGCTGCGGCGACCCCTAACCAGGAGAAGCCAAAATTCTTTAATGCCACGGTGGTGCAGCAGTTAGCATTGTCGCCTCACAGCAAGAGGTTCTCCCGTTCGATTCTCAGCTGGAGCGCCTTCTGTGTGGAGTCTACATGTCCTCCCCGTGGTTGAGTGATGTTAAAGACATGCAGGTAGGTGCGTGCGTGAATGGGCATCCCTTCTTTGAAGGTAGGGCGTCGGGCTGGCAACTCGACACCGTAAAAATCCACTGCCAGTCATTAGCGGACAGGAGTTCCGCTGTGGTGGCCCCTAACCGGGAAAAGCCAAAATACTTTTTATTTTGGAATTGGTCTGTATAAGGGTGGGGGAATCATGTGGATCTTAAAGATAAATTATTGCACAAAGAGACATTTTATATACTTAAATATGATAATAAAAAGCAGTCCAGGCCACAGGAAACGACTGAATAAAGTAATTTATTGTAAAATAATCAACACACAAGCGCTTTCACCCTGACGCAATGCAGGGCTTTTTCAAGTGGAAATGAGCAAACATCATAATCATTCATTTAAATACCCTAATACATAAAAAGGGTGCCAAAGGGTCTTAAAGCAGTACATACCCAACACATTTAAAATGTTGCCAAAACAACGTTACCCACTTTTCCTAAAATGTTCTATGTTAAATGTATTTTATACACTAAATTCTGTAGTCTCTAATTACAACAATAATATAGAAAATAAAAAACAATACATGATTATGGCAACTATAGACGTTAAAGATTTGTTTAGCGTTATACCGCATGAAGAAGGACTTGATATGTTCTATGAATTTCTGTGTAAACAAACCAACTTTAGTCACAGTAGAATACTTATGTTTAGGACCCTTATAGTGCTCAATAACAAGTTTATTATTTTTGAGAATCAGATTTTAAGCAAACTACAGGTGTAGCGATGGGGGAGGCATGCACCCCTCCCCCACCCCGTTTGCAAATATTTTACTTGCTCAGTGGGAGGTAACTCAGTTGTTTACTTGCCAATGGTTTAAAGAATGTTTGTTTTATGGAAGATTTCTTGATGACATACTTATTTTTTGGGAAGGAAACGAGTTAGAGTTGAGCCAGTTTTTTGAATATCTAAATAGGAACACTTCCTTTTTGAGCTTTACTGTGGAACAGCACAGTAATAGAATTAATTTTTTGGACATCCTTATAACCAAAGATGATTCACCGAAAAGGTTTACTACCATAATTTACAGAAAGCCCACATATTCTAACACTCTCCTACATTTTGAAAGTGGGCACCCTGACTTTCAAAAAAGATCTTTGGTTAAGGGCCAATGTGTGCAGTTAGCACGGATGGTCAGTGACCTAGAAATGTATATTGAAGAAAAGGAAAAGTTAAGGGGCATGTTACTAAGGAGGGGATATCCAAACAGTTTAATTGAACCGGTTTTGTGTGAAGTTACAGAAAAGAGAGTTAAAGGACACTTTTTTCCACTGTTAGGCTCAGAGGAAAGGGACAACAGCAGTAATAAAAAGGTAGTTGTGGGGTTAAGGAACACAAATAAATTTAACAGGGCCTTTATTCTGATGTACAACTTGCAGTTTTATGACATAAAAGATATTTTTAAAAAGAATTGGTTTATATGTAAAAGTGACAAAGAGGTCCTTAAAACAAAGATGCACGTGCTAAAGATTTGTTGGAAAGAAATAAAGAGGGGAATAAAAACTATAAGAAAGGTAAGATGTTAAAATGTGGACACTGCAGCCAATGTGCCAGTGTATTAGAAACAGAAAAAGTTTTTATTCATAGGTGTGGTACGGTTCAACTAAATTTCAAGTTGAACTGTAACAGTACGCACGTTGTATATGTTGCCCTATGTCAAGGCTGTGAAAGTTTTTACATAGGGAAGACTAAGAAGCATTTAAAGTTCATATTTACCAACATATGTATGACATCAGGAAGGGTAATGAAAAGAATGTGTTGGCTGTACATACTATCTTGAACCCAGATGACAAGTTTAAATTTGTAGCCATTGATCAAGTAGTACCTGATAGTAGGGGGGATTGAAGGAATTGTATCTAGAATTCAAAGAATTCATGTGGCAACTTAGAGTGGATGCCACTAACCCGCCCGGACTGAATGATGTAGTTTCTCTCTCTCCAGCTATTTAAAATTAAAAGCTGAACTTTATTTTTAGGGGAGGGCACACATGTATATTTATGTGACAACACAGTAACATTTGCTTATTTTAAGTACATGATTTATTTTTGTGGAAATGTATTTTGGATTGCACTTTATTTTAATTTTAATTTTGAGATGGGGGTTGATGGGCTATATGCAATATGTAAATAAAGAAGTATAGTTTTAAAGCATTTTATAAGGTGAAATTTAGTTATGTATAATAAAAACTAAAAAAACAGTGATTTTTAGGTGCATTTTGCTTTAATGACATGTGACTTAGCCTGGCTATAAAAGGAAGTGATGTATGAATAATTCCTGTTTTAATCTGAAGAAGTCAAGTGTAACAACCCTTTGTATCCAGTTTTACCAGCCAGTGTTCATTTCTTTACATTACTGGTTTTATCTGTGTTTATCAACCCTTATATATTTAGATGGGTCGCTAACTGTCTTACCAGTAGAATCCATCCAATCAAAATAGGGGAATCCACCCCCAACAGCAGACCCGTAACCAGTGTGTTCCACAGGGATCAGTCCTGGGACCCTTGTTGTTCGGAATCTATTTCTCCGAAGTACAAGCAAAAACTTAAGGTCTGTGGCTGACAAAGTTTGCTGACAACTGCAAATTGGGAGTGGTTATAGAATCCCCAAATGATGTCAACATCCTACAAGAGGGTCTTATGCAAACAAATGATTGGTGCCAAAGTCGTGGCCTTACACTCGATGCAAAAAAATGTATGGTCATCCCTTTCAGTAAGAGCGATGTTCCTGCTGATTACTACATCAATAGAAACACCTTAAGCATGCACTCAGTGGTGAGAGACCTGGGTACACAGGTGGACAGCAAACTTACCTTTGATAACTATGTCTCCACAGTGGTAAGAAGGGCATTCTATATTGCCCATCTCATACATAAGTGCATTTCCTCCAAAAAATGTAGTTATAACCTCCCTGTACTCTTCCCTCATCAGGCCAATAATTGAGTGCAACGCCCCTTGTGGTATGTACATTTCCAGGCACATGCAGCAGTTGGAGAGACCCGAAAAGTTTCTCACAAGGAGAATTCAAGGTACTCAGCATCTGTCCTGTGTGGATCAGCTGAAAACACTGTCACTTTACTCCGTTTGATTCAGACTACTCAGAGGTGATCTCTGCCTTGCATATAAGGCAATCTCTGACTCTGTTCTTTTGGAAATGCTGCATATCTGTAAGTCCAGTGGCTCACAGGTTACTTGCTCTAAAGACCTTAACCTGGTATGTGACATTAATAGAACCTGCTGGAAGGACAGGTTTGTCTCCCAGAGGTTACTGCACCCATGGAACAGACTTCCAATTCAGGTAAGGCAGAGTACCTCTTTGGCCGTCTTCAAGCACAGTCTGGACAATTGGATGGGTAATTGTAAGTTTACCCTGGGGGTTCCACCTATGTCTCTCTTGGACAGGGGCAGTAGGTGGTGATCATGGAAACAAGGGCAAAACTTGGCTAAGCTTCTAAGGGTCCTAGGGCTATTAGCCTAGAAACTTCCTTTGATCCCAGTATCAGTTGGGAATAATTTATGACACCAAACATGTAGACACAGAGATTACTGATCACATTGTCAGTATGCCAACTAGGGATACAAACGTACTGGATCTGGTCCTCAGTAATATAAGAGAGTGCTGTACACCCCCCTAGTGTAATATCCTATCTGGTAAGGTCCGACCACAAAACAGTCTCCTTTGAAGTAGAAAATAAAATTCAGAACCCGAGCTAACTCTGGAATGTTCAGAAATTACTATAAGGCTTACTTCGTACTATTAAGTGATAACCTGGCAAAATTTCAGTACCCCATAAACCCTGGAAACACAGCTGCCTACATGGAACTGTTCACAGAAACCCTGTTACAAGCTTATTAATAGCTGCATAGAAGCAGCTGTACCCATAAGGAATAAGTACAAAACTTAATCAAAAAACAAGCCACCCTGGTGGAATCACAGCATCAACAGGCCGTATAACACAAGGAAGAAAATTGTGGCAAAAATTAGGAGCTGTAACACCCACCAGGATAAACTCACTCTCATCAAACTAAACAAGCAGTCTACCAAAGCTAAATCTAAGGTAAATTTTGCCTTTCAGGCCAAGGGCAACCTCTAGGCTTTCTTTCATTATGTCTGCAGCTTCAAAAGCAATACATAATTGTGTGCAGAGCTCATTCTTAATGGAGCTATCTGTACTGAAACAGAAGATATAGGAAACCTACTGGCAGACAGATTCAGTGAAAAGCTGCAGTGGTAGCGTTGTCGCCTCACAGCAAGAGGTTCTCCCATTTGATTCTCTGCTGGAGCACCTTCTGTGTGGAGTCTGCATTTCCTCCCCACAGTTGAGTGGCATTTGAAAGACATATGTGAATGGGCGTGCTTTCGTTGAAGGTTGGGCGTCAGGCTGGCACCTCAGCACCATAAAAATCGACTGCCAATCATTAGCAGACCAGAGTTCCGCTGTGGCAACCCGTAACCGGGAAAAGCAGAAAGAAAAACAACAACTGGCAGACAGGTTCAGCTCTAATTTGGGGTCTTCCAAGATATTTGCACTTTGAGTAATAGCTTAATTCTAGCATTCCTAGTGTGAAAACAGAAATTCAGCAGAGAAACCCAGTAGACTGGTGTTTATGGGTAAATTTCTGTAACTGGCTAGTAAGTGTACTGCCTGCATGGCAGGAAAAAAGAAATACAGAGGACCAGGGAAAAAAATCAGGTACTAAAAGTGAGGAAGAAACACTGACTGGGGGAACGTTCTGCAGCTGTTCAGCAAAAAGCAATGCAACCTCCAGACGTGAATTTCGGTAACCTACATGAAGATGTAAGACAACTGCACATAGACCTGGTTAAAATAAATGAATCGCTGATGGAGTATATCATCACAAGTAACAAAAGGGTGGAAAAAATGGAAGAAGCTTTAAACAAATATTCAGTTAAGGTGATAAAACTGCAAAAATCAGAGGTCAAAATGAAGAAAAGGCTGGCTAAATATGAGACTGCTCAGGAAGAGATGTTTCAAAACAATAATAAGAGTTAGAGGACAGAGCCTGTAGGAAAAACCTGTGAATCTGATGCTGTCAGTCTTCATTTATCCTTGACAGATGGGACTTGGTTCCTAGTCTCCTGGCTCAGCCGTTACAGTAGCTCGCTAGTGCCAAAAATCTCTTGAGCCCAGTTCCTACCCAGAATGCCTCTCTGTTACCTCAGATCTTGTTTGCCACTCTTATTGTAGACACATCAGCCAAACTCTCCTTGAAGTAAGTAAAACAATTGCTGTTTATTTTGACTTCTATTTCAAATTTCTATTTCCTGCCAGTTAGCTTATATCCCTTATAGTACTCTCTGTTTTTCCTTTAATCTTCACTTATTGTTTTTTTTTTTTTTTGGAGTGAATGTTATTTCTTTCTTGTGCCATTTATTGTATCTGCCCTACCATTGTTGGTAGTACTCTCTCTTTTCCCTACCTCTGGTAGTTTGGCATACCATCGTTGGTAGCCCTTCCTTACTTTCCTCTATCTGTGTGTGTGTGTGTGTGTGTGTGTGTGTGTGTGTGTTTTGGCATGAGTGTATCTGCCATTGATCCTTGTCTTCAATATGGCAGATAAAAGCAAAGGAATTACTGGCTTCAAATCCTCTTCTGGTTGTGGTAGAAAAATGCCCAACTCAGGTGGCCATGTTTCTTGTGTATATGGTTTGGGCCTGGTGCACTTAGAACAGCAGTGCAATATTTGTCAAGTCAGCTGAGAGAAAGAATAAGCTTATTTTAAAAAGTTTATTGAAAGCATCATTTGAAGAGGCCTTGTCTGGTCAACGTCTTCCTCAAAAAAGAGAAGTCGCTCACCTTCAGCTCCGACTCATAAAAAGTCGAAACCTAAAAGTCGAAACCTTCGGTTCCCACAGCTCCTTTGGAACTGAAGGTGGAGCTGACCAAATCTACAGAACCATCTCCTTTGGTACTGGTAGTAGTGACTACTTCGGCACTTCTGCTTTTGGTGCTGTCCATCTCGGTGCCGACCCTTGAAAGTGCCTCCATTTCTTTGGTACCAGGTGTGGGGCCAACAGTAATTTCAGAACAGATTCCTTCCCCAGTGCCTTTAGCGCAGGAACTACGGTTCCTTTTGGTTCCCAGAACCACATACTGTCCTTCAGTCAACCCTTTTATTGGGCAGTTGCCAAGTCCCGTTTTGGACAGGCCTGAATCTCCTTCAGCCTTGTTGGTACAGTCCTCTAGGAGTCTGACGAAAGTTGACAATGTGAAGTTGGTGGACCAACTCCTCGTGGCGAGAAGTCCTTCCACTTCTTCCCAGGCTTCACTCCCAGCTGGAGATAGTCATCTTTCTCCAAGGACTCCACTAACTATTACTCCTCTGTCCACTGTGGCCTTGGCCTTAAGAGACCTCGGCTCTAACTTCCCTGATTCCAGCTGTCCTGGTGCTGACAACTCTTGTCTTTAGCACCAGTCTCTGCCCTGAGTTCTTCTGTTGCTTCAGAAATGATGGACTCTGAGTCATAGATCCACAATGCTGTCTGTGAGCTCCTCCATGACTCCAACCTTGTTAGCAGTTTCCTCGGAGCGGGGTGGAACCACTGTTCTGAGATTTTCCTTCCTGGTTCTGGGATCACAGCTTTTCAAGTTATGAAGAGGGCTTTGGCCTTTGTAGGCTCCCAGCTGGTTTCTCCCCCATTAGAGCTTTTCCTCAGGATACCATCTGGTCCAGGGCATCCACCAACCTCCACACCCAGGCAGCAAGCACCGACTCTGAAGAACACCCCTGCACAGGGCTGTACCTCTTCCGATTCCTCCACAGCAGCTCCCACTGAGTAGGTGCTTTGGGAGACATTATGTAAGAGGAAACAACTTCATTCCCTGGAGGAATCTGTCACAGAAGATATGGATTTTGATGACGTGGAGGGTTTCACCCAGTCACCCTCAGAAGACATCTCCTTTGGAGACATTATTGAAATATTAAAGCAAAGTGGTGGCTGGAAGCCCCAAGACCCATCCTCAGAGGAGTCTGTGTACCTGCAAGCATTCGGTGCTCGCCCATTTACCCAATACCTCTTGGGTAACCCCACCAGCTGATTCCATAGAACCAATCCCCAGGAGAGCAGATGAAATACTTTCAACTCTGGAAGACCAGAGGTTTAGTTGTAGATGCCATGGTGGTTGCAGCACCTACCAAGAAGGATCTGGCGGGAGGAAGTTCCACTGTTTATCCCCCTAACTGAGAGTCTTGGGCGATGGACAGGTTTGGGAAGCGGGTCTATGCTTCTTTAGCCTTCTGGTCACTGAACCTTTTGGCACACATCACTAGACTTCAGAGGGATCTGATCAAGGAGCTCTCAGGTACCCTTGTAGGAGCTGTGTCTGATGAAGTTCAGGATAAAGTAGTCTCCCAGCTTGCCAACATGGAGTCTGTCTCAAACTCGTCCATGAGGCTCATAGCACATGCAGCTGAAGGGTTGACTAGGTCAGCGGGTTCAGGCATAGCAATAAGAAGGCATGCCTGGATGGGCCTTTGCAAGTTGGCAGAGCCATTCAAGTCTTCATTCTTCAATGCTCCATTTGACAGATCTTCCCTTTTTGGCCTGTGTGAAAAACATAGAAAAACCCTTTCTGCCATGGGTGTGCATTTTTCTGCTCCTCAACGCTTCTATTCCGGGAAGCAGAGATGCAGGAAAATGTGGTACAAGAAGACCCAAGGGCCTTTCCAGGACACATATCATAATGACTCCCCTTGAAGCATAGTGGGGAGCTATAATGGAAGACACTGACCACATGGCAGAGGTGGACCACAAAATCAGGGGTTCAGAGATTACTTCTCAGGGAAACACTACCAGTGCTCCTGAAGGGAGTCCCAATTGCTTGCCTGTGAAGGCAGTCGGGGGGAAAACTGTCCTTGCACCCACTGGCCTGGCAAAAGATAACCACAGATGCTTGAGTGCTAAGGATCATTTCCAGAGGTTACCATATTCTTTTCCAACTAACCCCAAAACCAGGAAGAAAGATCCCCAGTGTTCCACTCAATCAGAGGGATCAGGCAGCTGTAGAAATTCAAAAGCTGCTAGAGAAAAGAATCATCCAAGAAGTCCCACCAAATCAGATAGGATCTGGATTCTACTCAAGGTTCTTTTTGGTGCCAAAAAAGATAGAGGACTGAAGACCAAATTTGGATCTCAGTGCTGTGAATCACTTTGTGCAGCAGACAAAATTCAGAATGGTTACGATTCAGTCTATTCTCCCCTTCTTAGGGAAAGATGATTGGATGTGCTCTGTAGACCTCCAGTACCTGTATTACCACATAAAAATGGACAAGTGCTCCAGGAGGTTTCTCTGTTTCTGGCTGGGAGCCAATCATTATCAGTTCAATCCCTGCTTTTCGGTCTCACCACAACCCCCCAGATGTTCACCAAATGTATGGCAGCGGTAGCAGCTCACCTGAGACTGCACAGATTTTGAGTGTTTCCATGTCTGGATGACTGACTCCTTACTGCCCCCACCAGGCATATACTCGAACTGACAAGGGATTTCACCCTACATACTTGCTCTCATCTAGATATAATGGTGACTCACCAGATCTCAACTAAGTCCCACTCAACAATTGGAATTCATTGGAGTAAACTTGAACATGATCTCTTGCATGGCCTCCCTTCCTATTCGGAGACTGCAGAAAATAAGATCATAGGTACACATGATTCTTTCCAATGACAGTGTACCCGGATCACTAGTTTTACAGGCACTGGGATCGATGGCAGCGGCTATCAACTTAGTACCTCTAGCAAGATTCCACATGAGAGCCCATCAGTGGTTTCTATCTTCCTAATGGTCCATCCTCACTCATCCTCTGTCTCATTGCATCTGAATTACCAGTCATTGCAAGAAGGACTTATCTTGGTGGATGGAATCCGAGGAAATTATTTTGGCAGACCATGTTCTTCTCCAGGCCATAATGACCACGGATGCCTCCCAAATTGGGTGGGGGTGGGGGCATTTTCAGGGAAGTACTGTTCAAGGCACTTGGTCCCCTGTAGAGGCCAATCTGCGTGTCAGTGTTCTGGAGCTGAGGGCAGTGCTTTTAGCATTGCAAGCCTTAACTGTCCTCCCTCAAGGAACGATTGCAGTTCAATCAGACAACATATCAGTAGTCTGGTAGGTAAACAAGCAAGGCAGAACCAAGTCTTGCCCCCTCTGTCGAGAAGCTCCCGGAGTGTGGCAATGGGCGATATCTTCAAATTGCTTTCTGGTAACAATGCACATTCTGGGGAGCTTGATTGTGATAGCAGACAAATTGAGCAGATGCATCCTCTTGCCTCACAAGTGGTTTCTCAGTTCCAGAGTGGTGAAGGAGATTTTCCGCTGCTGGGATCAACCTTGCAACCTATTTGCATTCCCCCAGAACAATAAGTGCAGCAGGTACTTTGCCATAATCCCCCCTCAGGGGGAGTCCCTGAGACATGCTCTACTTCACAATTGGCCCTCGGGAGTATTTTATGCATTTCCCCCGGTTCCTCTGATAACACTGTTCATCAAGAAGGCCATAAGGTTGAAGAGCAAAGTGATTCTCATTGCCCCATTTTTGGCCTTGACAAATTTGTTTCCCCTTTCTTTGGCCTTAACTACTTCAATGTCAATGGACTCTGGACCCAGATCCATATCTCCTGTCCCAAGAAACATACCAAACTTGAATGAAAAAAAGAAAAATCATCACAAATATGAAGAAAAATACTCTTTTAATGAGTGCCTTCGTCAGTAGATACACTTGACTTCATCAGACTGTATAAAACATTGATATCACTTCCTTTTAAAAGCCAGGCACCACCACATGACCACAATTAATTTCCTCTACAGGATTCAAATTGTATTGCAACAGTGTTACTCAAGCTATATTGCCCCTACAGGATTCAGGTTGTATTGCAACACTATGTTTTATTCTTGATCTCCTCTAAAAATAAACCAATTCTTATTTAATATGTCATTGATGTTATAAAATAATGGGTTTTCATCCTCAGGGACTAGTTCACCCCCAGTCTTGCAAATCTCAAGCTTGTAGCTTGGTTTCTCCATTCCATTGATTGCCAGGCAAAATAACTTATCTTCCCCGTTGAAAACATTTTGTTAGCTTCCCACAAACCTTCCACAAGGAGACTTTATCTTAGCAAATGGAAAAATGTTCTTTATGGGCATATGATAACAAACTTGATCCTTTCTGAGCATCAGTTGAAGATGTTTTGAAATGTTTGTCTACACTCTTCGAACAAGGAGCTTCTTCTTCCACCATCAGGATACAGCTAACTGCTATTTCTAACTTTCATAATGGTTTTGAAGGACAGGCAAGGCCTTTCTAAAGGGAACTCTGAAATTGAAACCACCTTGTAGGGAGCCTTTCATTCCCTGGGATCTTACTGTGGATTTGCAGTCCTTGATCCAATTCCCATTTGAGCAAGCTGCTACCTTTGAAATTTCTTTCATGGAAGACCATTTTCTTAATAGCTATCACATCTGCTAGGAGAACTTTTAGAGATTCACGCGTTTATCTTCAAAACCTCCATATTTGATTTTTTTATTAGGGCAGGGTGTCACTGAGAACTCCATCCTTTCTTCCAAAGGTCGTACTGGAGACTAACATTAATCAGTCCATTGAATTGCCAGTGTTCTTCCCTGATTTTTCAAACAAAGGAGAATACTGCTTACATCTAGTGGATGTCCACAGACAGTTGTGTTTTTACCTTGACAGAACTAAACATTTCAGTAAGTTGGACCAGTTATTTATTTCTTTTTCAGGTCCTTCCATGGATAAATCAGTTCCTAAGGTTATATTATCCAAGTGGATAAGCGATTACATCGTATTTGTCTACAACAAGAAAAATCTCAAATTGACATCTCCAATTAGAGCTCACTCCACAAGAGCTGTAGCCACATCTGCTGTTTTTCACTCTAAAGCTTCCATGGACAACATTTGTACAACAGATATGTGGGCTTCTCCTCATACCTTTATCACTTATTACAAATTGGATCTAGTCTCCAGGGGAAGAGCATCATTTGGTTCTATGGTGCTCAAAAATATCCTTCCATAAGGCCACCCAAGATTCAAAGTAGCTGGGGACTCTGTCCCATCTGTCAAGGATAAATGAAGATTGACAACATCAGATAAAGAAGTTATGTACTCACCATAACATTCCATCTGTGCTGTTGATCTTCATTTATCCTTGACACCCCACCCTCCTTCCCCCGCCTTCAGACTCCTTGAGGATTGGATCATAGCCATGGCTATTTGCTTCCTCATATATGGCCTTAGACATAGCCTCTTCAGTAGTTATACTATTACCTTTACCTAATTAATTATAGCTGCAAACTCGATTTGAGGTAACTTAGAGAGAGGCATTCTGGGTAGGAACTTGGTTTAAAAGTTTTTTGGCTTGCTCAAGCTATTGTAACAGCTGAGCCAGTTCAGAGACTAAGAACCGAGTCCCATCTGTCAAGGATAGATGAAGATCGACAGTACAGATGGAACATTATGCTGAATACATAACTTCTTTTTTTAGCTGTACCAGAGAAGCTGGAAAGATTAAACTGCATTCATTTTTATGACAGCGCAAATAAGCAACTGGACTTTGTTAGTTGAAAGGGCACATCGTGTGTATGCTCCAAACCTAGCTATGAGAATGCAGCCTAAACCTTTAATAGTAAAGATGCAATCCTACCAGCAGAAGGAATTGCTTTTGATAAAACTGTGGCAGAAGAACAAAGTACTAAAAGTGGGAGACAGCAGAGTGTTTGTGAAGAATGATTGCTGATTGCACACCAGGCGGAAGAGAAGCAAATGTATTCCTTGTTCAGGGAATATTAAGACACAGATGTGAGATTCAAATTGCTGTACCCAGCTGTCTTCAAAGTATTCTTCCCTGGAGGGCAAAATCAGATTTGATGAAGTACATGGTAAGGAGGAAATACAAAAGTTTTCCAACAAAAAGTTAGCTGTGAAACAGAAGGAGATTCTGCTTCTTGTTCTTCTGGTAATAAAGATCACAGAGAGACTGTAAATGTGAAACTTTTTCCAGTGTTTCCATGGAAAATGATGGAGTAAAGGAAGGGAGCACAAGAGCTGACTAGAAAAACTGAGTATGTTGGAAATGAAGCAGTGACAGGTTTTGGGAGATGAAGATGAACAGTAATAAAACCAGTAACTTAATGTGGGATTACAGTGCAATAATTATGTGTGTGAAATATGACAGAACAGGAAAATCTGGAAATATTGGACTTTTTCAGAATTTGTTGGACTTGTGGGGGACTCTAAAGCATATGCCCTACTTCATGTCATTAATGTTCAAAAATGTTTTGGGGGAAGAGGAGGGAGAAAGTTAACTGTAAATAAAGAAATTGTTTTCTTATTAGCACTATTTTAGTGGTGTATGGTTTTCTTTGCATGCTATAACATTTTTCTCAGTTAATTTTAAGTGTAACGGGGATTGTAAATAGGTGCTGCTGTTTTTTTTTCTTTTCTTTCTCCCTTCTCTCCTTCTTCTTCTTTAGTTTTACGAAATGTAGGCCGTACAATGAAAAAAGCTTGATTAAAAGAGCATGACAGAAGAAAAAATGTAATGTGCTTTTTCTCATTCTTGCATGGAGAAATGACTGGATTAAGGACCTTAGATTGATTTAGTAACAAGTTTTAAGATTAAGCAAATAAATGAAAAATAATATTGAATTATTATGAGGCCTTTTCTGGCAAAAACATGTATGCTTGGTTGCAATTCTGCAGCTGGCCTTCATGTTTCCATGGAAACAATCTGATAAAAATTGGCTGCCTGGTTCTCATCTCTCCACGGAAACAATGTGATAAAGAGAAACTGGCTACAAGCTGGTGGAGAGTGACTGGCTGAAGGAAAAAAAAACTGAGAAGAGAAATTGGCTAGGACATAATGTTCTCTGAAAGCATTCAGGGGTTTTCCTAGCTGGTAGAGCTATAAAGAAAGGACAAAAACAATTAGCACTTAGTAGAAGCAAGGCTCCACCATGCATCTTATCATGTTTAACCTTTCTTTTTAGGTTAACTCAGGTCTGTAAGTGTGGGTGTCAGTTTATGACTTTTGTTCCTATTAGGAGGGTAGAACTTCAGTATTTGAAGATGTGCATAGTTTTGTGTGTTAGTATTAAGTTAATGGGTTTTAGAGGGGTATTGGGGGTGTGTTTTATTTGTTTGAAGGCTTTCAATAAAACAAAACGTTTTGTAAGATGTGACATAGGCTCAATTGGATATGACAAGAAACAACTGTATAAAAGTTCAACTTGTCAAACAGTGTATGCATGTGACACAAAAGCCTGAACTGTACATTTAACAAAAAGGGTATTATGCATCAAAGGTGGAAATAACTTTTTAATGCAATGATGCTTTCTGTAATGTTTTTAATAAATGACAACAATCTCTCAGATAAATACAAAAAAGAAAGAGTAGTGAACTGTATTAAAAATGTAGAATGCAAATAGCTGTATTACGGGAGACATTTAGAAAGAAGTGAGCTTGTGAATTTGATAAAGAAAAGTTTTCAGGATGGTTATTCAGCAGAATGTTTGGGACAAAGTAAAAGAGAAGTACTTATATTAATTGCAAGAGGAGTTCCAATAGTGATAGAAGAGGATAAAAAGATAATAATGGCAGATTTGTAGTGTTAAGGGGCTATTGGCAAGGGAGGATGATTACACTGGCATGTATTTATATTCTTCCTAAAACTGCTATAATGGAGCTTAAGAAAATTCTAGGAGAAATAATCAGTTTTCAGAAAAGAATATTACTTATAGGTGGGACTGGAATGGGATTTGCAACATTGAGGATGTGTCTGGGGGGCCCCGAAGGGAAAGTATAACAAAGGAGGGTAGATTGTTGAAGAAATTTATGAAAATATTTGGCATGGAAGATGTGAATTCAGTAATAGGAGTCCAGAGTCAATTTACTTATTATTCTCCAAGATATAAAAACTGGACTAGGCTAGACAGAATTTACATTTCACAGGAACATGTGCATTTAATTAAAAGTCATAATACACACCCAATAACTATTTCAGATCATATGCCAATAATAACTAAAATAAAAACCCTGGGTAATGATACTGGTGCTTTCCCACCTATCTGTTGAAAAGAGGAATCTAAGGAATGGGTAGTGGAGATTATTCAGGAGCTATTAGAGAAGCTAGAACTTTCTTCTGAAAATATAGCTAGGGAGTGGGATGAAATGAAGGTGGATTGTGGAGTATAAAAATTGGGTGGAACTAAACGAAAGGGGGCTATGGTTAAGAAGTAACAAGAATTATTTAGAGGGACTGCCAAATGTCAAAGTATTGCAGAACGGGGAATCTCACAGAACAAGAGGAGGATCAACTGCAGAAGGCTAGGCAGAAAATAAGGGATTACCTCAATAATATGCATGAGTTTAGAAAGACTGCTGTTAAGCAGCTGTTTTTTTTATAACAACAGTAGAGCACATAAACTTTTAGCACAATAACTCAAGCAACAGAAAGTAAAAATGGCTGTCACCAAGCTTAGGGAGCCTATAGAGGTATTAGAAATATTTCAGAAATTCTATGAAAGTCTGTATAAAACAGAGAAATATGGAAATCAAGAAAAGATACAAATGGAAATTTTATGGAAGAATTAAATATGGCAAGGTTTTGCGTAGATGAGGCTCAGTTACTGATGGTTAGGATAGGAAATGAGATGCACATTTTGATGTGTAACCAATCCACAGGGATGTCCCCAGGAATAGATGACATTCCTGTGGAAGTTTGGAAGCTAGGAAGGAAAAGACTGATAAAGATCTGGAAGGTTTTGTTTAACTGTATTTTAAGAGGAGGAGAAGTATCAACACCCTGAAAGAAAGCAGTGGTAGCTGTCATACCTAAACAGGGTAAAGATCCATTAGACCTAGCTTCATACAGGCCCAGTTCAATACTAAACCATGATTATAAAGTGATCATGTCTATACTGGCTAAAAGAATGACAAACGTAATGCCAAAATTGATAGATATGGAACAGTGTGATTTTGTGGAGGGGAGGCAAACATTCGACAGCATTAAAGAATGCAAGAAGTTCCCATTGTTTTTGGTGGGTCTTCATGCAGAGAAAGCATTTGACAGAGTAAGCTGGGACTTTATGAGCAGGACAATGGAAGCATTTTGCATTTCCTGAAAAATATAAGGTTGATTAGGAGGATATATGAGGGATCGGAGACAAAAATTAAAGAGGGTGGGGTCCTCTCTGATAATTTCTGCATGAGCAGAGGAACCAGGCAGGGGTGTCCTTTTTCTCCTTTGTTATTTACATTATATTTAGAACCACTGGCAAAGAAAATACAGGATTCAGAAATTCAAGGATATAATTGCTATGGTAGTCAAGAAAAGCTGGCTGTTTTTGCAGATGATTTATTTTATTTATTTATTTTACATTTGTTAACCGGGATATTCCGACTGGACCAGGTCCATTTTCAGTGGAGGCCCAGGGAGAAAAGCTCTGGCATCAAGTTATACAAATACAATACATTCAGCATAATACACAAAACGGGTTACATCATGTATGCTGAGCATAGTAATATAACAAGAAATTAATAAAACACTCCATTTAAAAGAAGATATAGAACATAGGTAAAAGACCATGTCAGTTACAGTACATCCAGCATACTGCACAAAACAGTTTTCATCATGTATGCTGAGCATAGTAATATAACAAGAAATTAATAAAATACTCCAGGTAAAAGAAGATATAGAATATAGGTAAAAAGGCAATGTCAGTTATACACTGATAAGAGATGAAAATATGTCAAGTAAGATTCTATAGTTAAAAGTACCCTTTCCAATGACCAAGCCTACAGGGGATCAGAGATCAGAGATCCAGCTTGTGATCAGAGAGGAGTTTGGGGAGTTAATAGCAGTGTGATATTATTTTATACCTGACAAAACATATTGAGACATTACAGTGTTGTGGAACATTTTGAGACAGCTTCAGATCTTTTCAGGATACAAAATTAATGAAGCTAAAACAAACGCAATACTGGCAAATTGTGTGCCCACACATAAATAGGTTCAGTAATATCCATATTTATGGGAACATGATAAAATGAAATATTTAGGAGTATGGATTAGAAATGATTCTAGTGTGGCAGCTAAGGATATGTGGGAAGAGGCTAAACAAAAAAATAATACAAAAACTGAGAAATTGGAAGCTTTGTTATATGGATATGGATAGTAAGATACAAGCAGTCAAAATGTGTTTAGTCCCTTTAGTCTTATACAGAGGTCAGGCATATTTTTATCAACCAGAGAAGACGTTTGGATTGCAATTAATAATGAGCTGAAGAACTTTATCTGGGAGGGGAAGATGGCAAGAGTGAAGTGAGATAAGATAATTCTTCCAGTAGAACAGGGCGGAATGGGATTACCATATATGAAGGGGTATTTCAAACCTACCCAGTTAAGGCTCCTATACATAACACAAGCAGAAAACTATAATGCAAAGTTGAAAGGGATGATGATGAAATGGGGAATCTCAAGAAACAAGGAGAGATTGGGATTTTGGATGCAGGCGTTTAAGGAGAATAACAATAATCATACAGAATATTATATCTATAAAGTAGCAGAAAGTATTCTAAGAACTAAGTCGGCACAGGAATGGAGAAAAGAGATTCTTCTATAAGGATGACTGCAGTTATGGATATAGACAGTAGGCAAGAACAGGCTGGAATTTATTGGAGAAAACTGGCAAAGGAACCAAGGTATTCGGAGCAAATAACTAGAGAGGAAAAGGTACTAGAGTGGGAAGAGGCCAAAAATTTATTTGGACTGCATGTTAGAGATTGCCCTCCCTATCAAGGATTGATATAAGAGTATAGGCAAAGAGAAAGAAATGGGGGGGGGGGTCCTAAACGAAAGACCAACACTGGTATAGATTTTAGTAGAATCTAGATCAGAAGCTGCCATTAAAAAATGAATAATAAGTACAGCATATAAAATATTGCATGATAACTATAAGAATCAATCTGAAGAGGTTAGAAAGGATGGGGAAGAGAGACTGGATAAGCATTTCACAAAGAATCAATGGGAAGATATATGTATGTCTCCCAAATATACAACAAAATCTAGAAGATTTAGTATCTTTGCTTGAAAATGTTTACATAGTTTTATTTTAGTTAGTTAGTTAGTTTACCTGGAGAGTCTGACTGGGTGTGAATCCTGTTTTCAGTGGAGGCCCTGGAGAAAAGCTCCACAGAGATTAGTACAGTAAATACCATTCACAAAGCTCCACAGAAATGTGTACATTAAATACAGTTCACAAATTAATAGAGTACAGTACAGATACAGAAAGGTAGATAAAGCAGGGAGCATAAAGTAAATACACATTGTGTTACCAAAAACAATAAGGATGTTGGAACAGTTATACAGTTGTGAGGTTACATTCAACAATGGTTAATGTAGTAATCACACTTTTGATGGGTAAGAACACAGGTAGTAGTTAATGGAATTTTTCTTAGAGGATTCAGATTCAACATTGATTTAAGTTAGATATTTTTATACCCTTAATAGACTCTAGATAAGTTTTACTCGGGTAGACAGCAAATGTTGGAGGTGTGATGGGGAAGAAAGAGGTACATGGGAACACATTTTCTGGGAGTGTGGTTGGTTGGCAGATTGTAATGATTCCCTGCAGGATGCACTGTCAGAGATGTTGGGTGGGCAGATTTGTGTGACAAGGGAGATGATTTTTCTGAGCTGTGGTACAGAATTGGAATTGCCTAGGGTAGACATGGTAAGCCCTTGCTGTGTCAAATTATGGTGGCTGCCAAAAAATAAATTACTACAAAATGGAAATCACAGTCTAAACTAACTATGTTGGAAGTAGTGAATATAATAACAGAGATAGGTTTAAAAGAAGGCAAGACTTAAGTGAGCTATGTAATGTTTGACAAAAAATGATTGGGTAGATTATAAGTGATGCATAATGTTTGCAACTGGGAGTATGTCATTATGGTTTGTGATGTAAAATGCTTGCAACTAGGATTATGTCAGTGTGGTTCGTTCTCATTTATATAATTGTATGCTTGCTTATGTCATAAGTGATGGTTTAATAAAGATGTTTCTTGTTTAAAAAAAGAAGGGGCAGGAATTGAATAATTTGTGTAATGTTGCTTAGGTTATATATGTGAATTAGAATGTTTGTTAATGTTAAATTAATACAATTTGATTATTTTTGTATAAATGTAAATTTGCCTGTATCACAAGTGATAATTCAATAAAGGTGTTTAAAAAAATCAGCTCTAACTTTACCACTCTCTCCCTGTCAACCTTCTGTTAGGAAACAACATCAAATATAACTGCCCTTACTATCATTAATGAACACATCCTTAGTGCTCTAAGGCCAAAAATAATGCATTGATGGGCCCAGACAGCATCCCAGGATGCCTTCTAAATAGTATGAAACATGACCTGTCAAGTCATCTGGAATCACTGTTTAGTTGTAGCCTCCAAACAGGCTTCGTGCTTAACTAATAAAGAGTAGCAACAGTCATCCCTGTGCACAAAGGTGGGCCATCTACAGACCCTGGAAACTACAGACCCATAGATCTCGCGAGTATCATATGCAAGAATGATCTTGGACAAGCTGTGGAAAGAATGATCTTGGAAGAGTTCTATAATTAAATAGGAAACCTCCAGACACTGGACCCAACCCAGTTTGGTTTTGTCAAGGGCAGGTAATGCCCACTCAATATGGTGGACTTCCATGTGGATGAGGGCAGAATGATTCCCACTGCTTACCTTGACCTAGTCAAGACATTTGACACAATAACCCACTTGGGCATTGTTGATAGACTCAGGAGATAAGGTATAAACTCTTGTGTCACCCGGTGGCTAGCCAACTGGTTTACAGACAGAACCCAGGAAGTTAGAATTGGGGAGTCCACCTCTATAGAGAGTCCAGTCAGAAGCCAAGTTCCTCAGGGATCAGTCCCGGCACCACTTCTTTTTGTTATTTACTTCTCTGAAGTCAAAGCCAATGTCAGTGGCCGACCAAAGTTGCAGGCAGTTGCAAATTAGTAGTAGCCATAGAATGTCCTGCCTGCACTAATGTTTTCCTGGAAGGGTGGACACAGACAAATAACTTGTGTCAGAGCCATGAACTAAAGCTAAATGCCAAGAAGTGCATAATAGTATCCATTCGGGAAGTGATATACTCCTGGTAAGTATATTGACAGCACACTCCTTAGAGTCTTCCTACTAGTCGGGGAGTTGGGAACATACATAGATAGTAGTCTAGCCTTTGACCATTACATATTGACATTAGTGAGGAAATCATATGTTGTGCAACTTATAAACTTAGGTATGGCATCTTGGTCCAAGGGGATTATTGTTCCACTGTATTCAGCATTCATCAGACCTATCGTTGAGTACAGTGATGACCTGGTACTTCCAACAATTAGAATGTCCACAGAGGTTCCTCAATAAAAGAATAGAAGATGTAAGTAATATATCCTGTGCGTACTGCCTCAAAGCCCTATCCCTGTGTTCGGTCTCCTAAAGGTTGAGGGGAGGTCTATGCCTGGCTTACAAAGCATTGTCAGACCCCACCTTGATAGACCATCTGCATATCTGCAAAACAAACAGCACTAGAATTACCCATTCTACAGACATAAACCTTTCCTGTGATATAAATAGGACCTGCTGGAGAGGCAGGTATGTATCCCAGAGGCTACCCCTTCTCTGGAACAGGCTCCCCATCCATGTGGAGCAGAGTTCCTCTGTAACCCAATTCAAGTGTAACTTGAACAGTTGGATGGGGAACAAGCAATTCATCTGTGGTTTAACACCTGTGTCTCTAATGGACGCATGCAGACAGTAAATTGTTCATCTCCCAGGCTCCTGCTTGTAAATGTTTCATTTCCTAAGCTCCTGCTTACACTTTTCAAGGGTTCCAGAAATAGAGATTTAGGATGTATGTCTAGGTTTAAAAAGGCCCTAGAGGTCATTAATCTAGTTACACACCTGTGAACCTATGTATATTTATTGCAAACTATATATTAAGAGCAGGGGAAGTGCGATGTGTTATGGGAGCAGTTTTAGAGCCTGGTCGAGTCATTAAAAGTGCCAAGTAACTGCTGCTTATAGCTAATCAGTCCTGAGGATGAAGTGGATATTATGTAGTTATGAAGATCTAATGTTATGGTAAGAAAAGAACTTTTGTTTATTGAAAACTAAGAAACCTTGCCTATGGATAGTAACTTCCCCAGCTGACATCTTTTAACTCCAAAGAAAGTAAGCAGACTGTGTAAACTCCAGTGGTAGACTAGTTTTATTTATGATCCTAAGAACTTTTCCTGCCTGTACGACATTAACTCTTGCCTCATGTCAGAAGATGATTGCAGCCTTTGTTATTATGCCAGCAGGTAAATAATTCTGTAAGGGAAATATCGGGACCTGCCAGAGAGAGTCCTAATATACCGACACTAAGTGGCCAAAAGATCGGAGTTGCATATACTAACTCTGAGATACCATTTCCTGGAATATTCCCTTTTCTCTGAGGTATGGTGTTCCCAGAGTTAGTGTATATATGTTTTGGGGTTGTGGGAATGAAATTTAAAAGAGATGAGCGATTGTCAAAATTCACTCTTCTCTTGTGTTTTTGGCTTGTCGGCAGTCAACATTTTGAGTTTTCACATTTCAGTAGTGAGCAAAGTAATTTAGCAGACTTGTAAACGACTTGGAAAAGAGAACTAAACTAAGTATGAGAGCTCCAAATTGTTTGACCAGTGTGATTCAGTCCTGGGACAAATTTATTACACTAGGCATTGTTATCCTTATCAGACAAAGATATTAATGAAGTGCCAATTAAAAAGACATCATCAGTTTGTAACATTGAGATGTATAGGACCAGACATGCCTGTACTGTAGGATATGCCTCTGTGCTTCCAACATTAATGCTGTGACTCGTAATTGTGTCCCGAGAGTTTATGTGATTTCCTTGTATTTTACCTGTTGTAGAAAGTATGCTTGCATTGAACTTTACACTTGTGAGAATAGTTTGGTACATGGTCCTTAAACAGGTGCTGATTTCTTCATGTGACTTCCTATTTCCCAATGCGAATTATTTAATTTGGTCTAAGCAAGGTTCCTGTTTAGGCTTTTAGTTTTTGCTTTATGAAATTATTTGGTCTTTACAGACGTTATATTCCTTATTTTTATCCTTCTTTGTTGACAAGATTTGTCCCACTAGGGTAGTAGCACTTTTCAGGGGAGAGCTGAGCTTGTATTTATGCCACTAGGGGAAATTTAGCCAGGTCATAAGGATCTTCCTCTACTCTTCATTGTTGTGAGTGGGAACCATTTTGGAGTAGCACTCCCTGTTTCTTTTCCAGGGGCAGAGGCAGCCCAGAGAAACAGGAGGCAGATGGAGAGACAAGATGATGGAGTAGTAAAAGAAATGAAAGAAGATGATGCAAATATAGAGACTGGAGAATGTGTGGCACATTCAGAGGAAACGTTTCAAAGAAACCTTTGGAGATGAGTCAGCAAATGATGGATGTATAATTCCATCCCTTCATTTGAGATGGTTGCAGGATGATTTACTTAAAGAAATGGAAGTGCAGAATGAGCCAGAAAATGAAGGAGATGTTTTCTGGGGAGACATTATAGAGAAAAAACAAAAGGAGTATGCAGAGACAATCCTGAAGAATAATGGTGAGATGGAAAAGAAAACATAGGTTGAGAAAGTGAAAGAACGCAAAAGTGGAGTAGCAGAAAAGAAGGCAGAAGTAAATGAAAAACGAAAGTCCATAGTAAGGATTCAAAGTAAAGAAGGTAAAGAAATGGACAGATATGAAGTGTGACAATTTAATAGCTCATTTGGTTGTAAAAGCATTTGTTATAATTTTGTGACATTATATTTGAGACTGTTTTTTCAATGGAAAATTTTCTTGGACAATATGAAAAAAGAAAGACTGTAACTCATGGAATCTTTATTTGATAAAAGCATTTAACAGGGAAACAAAAATATTTATGTACAATTTCAAACATAAGTAGAAAGACTATGAAGGGACTTTTGAAAGCTTTATATAAAGAAGTACTGGACATTGCGATAGTTTATGTCAAAAGGGGTTTATGGACTGGTGGCCGGGATTGTAATATTGTGTCAAAAATAGACAAAAAATATTCATATAGCAAGCATGATAAATGTGGAGGGGAATAGGGGTGTTGTAAAATAGTTGTGAGATCCCAAAACATTATTTTTGTGGAAAACGAGGACATTTGATAAATGTGGCAATAGAAAATGTTATATTTGTGGAGAAATGGGACATGATGCAAAAAATGTGAATTGAAATGTTTTAAATGTAACATAATTGGACATGTTATGGATAGATTGCAAAAATGAAAACAGTAAGGAAAAGGAAAGAGAAGAAAATGAACAAAGAGAGGAAATGTTAGAAGTAGCAGAAATAAAAGAAAAATTTGATGAGAAAAAAAAAATAATAAAGAGGACATAGAAGAAGGTTCTGAAATAAGTGATGAAGAAGACATAACCTGGGAGGTAGTAAAAGGAAAAAAAAAATAATTTGATTCGTAAGAGGATAAAAGACAGAAAAAGAAAATTTAAAGGATTAGTACAAAAGTAAAAAGAAAGGAAATGGATGAAAAATATTTTTTCCAGCTAAAGACTGGGGCTTGGTATAATTGTTAAGGTGTTTGACTCAGAAGCAGAAAGTACACTGTTTGATTCTCACCTTTGCGAAGGAAATTGGTTAGTCTTAGAGTGGCCTATTAAATAAGCTAGCCTTGTAATTAGCTGTGAATTTATGAAACTATGAATATAAGAAAATGGAAAAAATTTAATTTTAGAGTGCTTTCTGTAAATGTGAATAGTATTAAGAATATAGTGTGAAGAGTAGGAATTTTGGAGTGGTGTAATAGAGATGATGTAGATGTAATTATGTTAGAAGACACGATATTTTTAGCAAGTGAAGAAAGATTACAAACATAGAAACTGTTGGGAGGAAAGGAATCTGTCATTTGGGAAATGAGAGATGTTCTGGTATAGCAGTATTCTGTAGAAATACAGTAAAGATATTAGATGAAAGTTTAGCAAAACTGGGAAGATGAACCATTGTAGATTTAAAATGGAAAGAACAAGTATACAGAATTATAACATTATATGCTTATACTAACTGTAAAGAAAGAGAAAGCTTATTTAATCAGGATTTTAGACTATGTAGTGATAAATATGAATATTATAACAGGAGACTTTAATTGTGTTGAAAGAGGCAAGCATAAAAAGAAAGGAAATGATATAAGAAAAATGTTAGAAGAGTTGACCCAGTAGTCAGGGACATGGGGACTCGCATAGACAGTAATCTAGCCTTTGACACTTGTGTCTACAGTAGTGAGGAAATCATTCTATGTTGTGCAACTTAAAAACAAAGGTATGGCATCCAGGTCCAAGGAAGTCATTGTACCACTGTATTTGGCATTTATCAGACCTATCATTGATTACAGTGCTCCCTTTGGTATGTACCTAACCAGGCATATCCAACAGTTAGAACATCCACAGAGGTTCCTCACTAAAAGAATACAAGGCATAAGTAACATGTCCTATGCAGACCGCCTCAAGGCTCTATCCCTGTATCCTGTCTCTTACAGGCCTTTGATGAGAGATTTATTCCTGGCATACAAAGCAGTGTTAGAGACCACACTCTTTTGCAGCTGCTGCATATCTGTGAAACAAATAGCACAATAATTACACATTCTAAAGACTTTAAACCTTGCCTGTGATATAAGTAGGACCTGCTGGAGAAGACTGGTATGTATGACAGAGACTACCCCTTCTCTGAAACAGGCTCCCCATCCATGTGAAGTGGAGTTCCTCCTTAACCCAATTCAGCTGTAACTTGGACAATTGGATGAGGAACAGGAAATTCATCCCTGGTTTAGCACTTACAGTGGATATAAAATGTATACACATCCCTGTTAAAATGCAAGGTTTTTGAGATGTAAAAAATGAGACCATAATAAAACTTTTCCCACCTTTATTGTGACCTATAACTTGTACAATTCAATTGAAAAACAAGAAAATCTGTTAGGGGAAAATGTAAAAAGTAAAAAACATATAATCAGCTGGTTGCATAAGTGTGCACACCCTTAAACTAATACTTTGTTGAAGCACCTTTTGATTTAATTACAACATTCAGTCTTCTTGGGTACACATCTGCCATCAATTAAAGATACTCTGATTAACCCCCAATAAATTTCAGCTGTCCTGGTAGGATTTTCCTGACTTTTACTCAGCTGCCTGCTACAGCAAAAGCCATGGTTCACAGCTTACAAAGCATCAAAGGGATCTCATTGTTGAAAGGTATCAGTCAGGAGAAGGGTTCAAAAAATATCTACAGCATTGGATATACCATGGAACACAGTGAAGACAGCCATCGAAAAGTGGAGAAACTATGGGACAACATTGACGTCGCAAAGAGCTGGATGTCCCTCCAAAATTGATGAAAAGACAAGACAAAAACTGGTCAGGGAGGCTGCCAAGAGACCTACAGCAACACTGAAGGAGCTGCAGAAATTTCTGGCAAGTACTGGTTGTGTACTACATGTGACAACAGTCTCCTGTATTCCCCATATATCTGGACTATGGGGTAGGGTTGCAAGACGGAAGCCTTTTCTTACACAGAAAAACATCCAGGACCAGCTAAAATTTGCAGAAAAATACATCAAGTCTCCCAAAAGCATGTGGGAAAATGTGTTATGGTCTGATGAGACCAAGGATGAACTTTTTGGCCACAATTCCAAAAGGTACGTTTGGCACAAAAACAACACTTCACATCACCAAAATCACATCACCAAAAGAACACCATCCACACTGTGAAGCATGGTGGTGGTAGTATCATGCTTTGGGGTTGCTTTTCTTCCACTAAAACTGGGACTTTAATCAAGGTGGAGGAAATTATGAACAGTTCCAAATATCAGTCACTTTTGGCCCAAAACCTTCAGGCATCTTCTAGAAAGTTGAAGATGAAGAGGAATTTCACCTTTCAACACGACAGTGACCCCAAGCATACATCCAAATTGACAAAAGAATGTCTTCACCAGAAGAAAATTAAAGTTTTGGAATGGCCCAGCCAGAGCCCAGACCTAAATCCAGTAGAAGATCTGAGAGGTGAGCTGAAGAGGGCTGTGCAAAAGAGATGCCCTCACAATCTGACAGATTTGGAGCACTTTTGCAAGGAAGAGTGGGTAAATATTTCCAAGTCAAGATGTGCCATGCTAATAGACTCCTGTCCACAAAGACTGAATGTTGTAATTAAATTAAAGGGTGCTTCAGCAAAGTATTAGTTTAAGGGTATGCACACTTATGCAACCAGCTTATTGTACGTTTTTTATTTTTAATATTTTTTTCCTCTAACAGATTTGTTTTTCAATTGAATTGTACAGGCTATAGGTCCCATTAAAGGTGGGAAAAGTTTTGAAATGATTTATTGTGGTCTCGTTTTTTTATATCACAAAACCTGGCATTTTAACAGAGTTGTGTGCATTTTTTTTATGTCCACTTTGTTTCTAATGGACACAGACAGCCTGTAAATGGTTCATCTCCCAGGCCCCTGCATATAAATGTTTCACCTTACAAGTCCCTGCTTACACTTATCAAGGGTACCAGAACTTTTCAGAGATTTAATACATGACTAGGCTTAAAAAGATCCTTGTGGTTGTAAGCCTAGTGAGCACCTATGAACTTATTATAAGATGTGGTAAGTTAAAACTTTAGGACAAAAATTCATGGACTTACAAAAGGGGTATGTATAGAACTGAAGTAGATTATTTTATGGTGTCAGAAGGTTTAGTTATTGGAGAATGTGAGGTAGTTGAAACAGGATTTTCTGATCATCTTGCAGTATGGCTAGAGATAAAAGAAAACAAGGAATATATGAAAACAGGAAAGCATGGACTGAAGAAGGAAAGAGATTAGTAATACAGTCCTGGCAAGGTCATATTATCATGAGAACATTTTATAAAAATTGGTCTGAATGGTGGATGATGTTTAAGGAAAAATATAGAATTTTTTTTTTTTTTTTTTTTTACAGTGGCAGTATAATGTGAGAAAACTAAAGAAAGAAAAATATAAAAGAACACATAATGATGCATTGGAAAATTTACAACATAATCCTAGAAAGTAGTTTGCGAACGAAATCAAGAAAAAAATAAGAATTGTTATATAAGCAAAGATACTTTTTACAAGGAAAAAGAGAATTATTGAGTTACTTAAGCAGATTAGTAAAGGAAGATGGTAGTGTAATGAGAGAAAAAAATGTAAAAGGAGAGAGAGAAGAAGAACTCAGGAAAAGATTATGAATATTGTAGTACAATATATATAAGAAATGTTTAAAGAAAAAAGAAGGTAATGAAAAAAAACATGGAAAGTAAAAAAACGTAACAGAAAAAGAAAGAGTTGGAAAATGAGATCTCTTTAAATGAGCTAGATAAAGGCCCAGATGCAATAGGGTATGACATTTATAAAAATTTGAGGGATTGGCAGATATATATCTTTTAAAGAGTTTGAATGAATGGTTAAATGAAGGTTTTATGTATAAAGAATTATGTAGTGGAATACTTAAATTCATATGGAAGAAAGAAGATAGAAGAGAATTAAAAAACTGGAAACCAATAGTATTGAATAATAATGATTATAAGATCTTTATGAAAATAATACAAAAGAGATTTGAAAGTTGTTGTGTCTTTCGGCTTTTCCCGGTTAGGGGTTGCCACAGCGGAACTCCGGTCCGCTAATGATTAGCAGTAGATTTTTACGTGCCGAATTGCCGGCCCTGATGCACAACCTTCAACAAAGGTGCGTCCATTCACGCATGTCTCCACACAGAAGACGCTTTAGCTGAGAATCGAACAGGACAACGTCTTGATTTGAAAGTAAAATGGAAAATATAGTGGAAGATAGCATATATAGTATAAAGGGGAAGGGTCGTCAAGAATTATTAATGACAGAGAAATTGTGGATAATATGAACAGAAAAGAAGAAGTGAAAATCGTGATATAAAACCTTAATAAGGCATTTGAAACAACTGGATATGAGGTCTTATGGGTAATAATGAAAGAATATAAGTGAGAAAGTTAGGAAATTATGTATGTCGATGTATAGTAGTAATAAAGTAAAAATACTTGTAAAATGGCTGGTTAAGCCAGGAAGTACATATGAAGAGTAGTGCAAGACAGGGATGTCCAGTCAGTCTCTACTCTTTGCATTAGTTATAAATGTGATAGTATATGAAATAAATTACAAAATGAAGGAGGCGGAGTATATAACACAAGAAGGGTTAAGAATTCCAGTTCTGTTAACATATACAAAAACAAAATTTGGATAAATGTAATCATTTGCACAAATAAGTGTCTATACATGGCTTCAAGTAAAGAAAAAAAAAGTAAAGGCTTAGCTGATGTATTAAAGATCAGAGGTATATATTTTACAGTGAATGAAATTTCTGTGTTGGGTATAAATTTGGGAATAAAGATGAAAGTAGAATGCATAGGTAAAACGAGAAGAAATAAAACAAACCTTCCTTTTCTAGAGAACTTATAAATTAACATTCAGAAAAAACTGTTTATTTGATAAATTCAGTACTAATGGGAAAAATAGCATACTTAGCAAGTGTATTTATGTTGCCAACAGTATTTGTAAAAGAATTATTGCAGATAATTTTCTTTTTATTTATGTGGGATTCTAGATTAAACCCAGTAAAAAGAGGAGTTTTGTATTTACAGTGAATAGAAAAAATGTACACACCCCTGTTAAAATGCCTGTTTTTTGTGATATAAAAAATGAGACCACAATAAATCATTTCAAAACTTTTTCCACCTTTAATGTGACCTATAACCTGTGCAATTCAATTGAAAAACAAACCAATCTATTAGGAGAAAAATATAAAAAATAAAAAAACTTACAGTAAGCTGGTTGCATAACTATGCACACCCTTAAACTAATACTTGAAGCACCTTATTATTTTGCCAAATTAGACATAATATGAAAACACTGATTAAGAATAGAAACATGTTATATGACAATGATTTAATGTTTAAAGAAATTTTAGCCACTTTATAGAGAATTTAAAGGTATGGTGTTATAATACAAATAGGTATTGCAATATAAAGTGAGGGGGAAGTGGGTTTATGGTATATTTAGAGAGAGAAATTAATAGAAGTAAGGAAGTGAGTGAAGAATGGAGAGTAAGGAGATTTGTGGTAAGAATAGGTACTTGCTTACATTTAGAGATTTAATTTATACTGGTGTGGAGCAGGAACAAAGCCAGATTTTGGCTAAGAAGTGTTTCAGAATGGTTTTATAGGATGGGAGGGATGGTATTGACCTGATGGATTCAGGTAAAGTGCTCCAGATCTTAACAACATGGTATAAGTATGTAGACAAACAAGAGTTTTTGGTGATTGGATTGTAATGGCTAACTGGAAACATAATTGTGTAGAATGGTATTTAGTGCTGGACAAACACGTGGATGTTGAATAATTTTATAGGTGGTAACGTGTATATTTTAGTTGATGGGGTAGTTCTGAAAGGTATATTTGCTGCAGGTTTAGCAACTTTGTTATAGCATTGTTCAAGTTTTGATTGTTGTGATGGCTGGTGGTTAGTAAGCATGGGAGTGCCATAAAGAAGTGTGGGGAGGAGATAAGTAGTAGCAAGTGTAGTTTTTGTTGTCTTGGTGAGAAATTTTTAAGCATCCCTAGTTTTTTGCTGAGTTTTTCTTGTGCAATTTTGTATATGCAGGTCAAATTTAAGACAGTCATCCGCTAGCATCCCCACTAATTTGTTATGAGAAGTGATTTCAGTGGTTTTATGATTAAGTGACTGTATTTTTAATTTTGCTTTGTCATAAGAGAGAGATTTGGAGAAAAAGCAGTAGTATTTTTGTTTGAGCATGAGTTGCGAGTTACAAAGTCATATTTCAGTGGCTGTTAAAGCTTTCTGAGTAACTTTTTTGGAGGTGTGCCATATTGTCATATGTGCAAATGAGTGTGGAGTCATCTGCATACTGTTTTAGGGAGGTCTGATGTGTGGATGGTGTTGGTGAGAATGGTAAAGAGGGGGGGGCAAGGATTGAGCCTTGTGGTACACTAGTTGTAACTGGGAAGTATGGAGAGAGGGTGGAGTACCATTTTTACTAACTAATATGTATTCCGCAAGTAACTGTTTTACCATAGAAGGGTGGGCTGAGAGAGACTTAATGAGGACAGTTGAAGTAGAAATTTGCTGTGGCAAACTGTATTAAAGTCTTTAGACCAGTCTAGAAATAAGGAGGTGAATAGTTTTCTGTTGTATCTAGCTTTATTGACATCTGTAAAGGTTAGAATTGAAGTGTTAGTACAATGGGAAGGATGGAAGCCATGCTGTGTGGGGAATAGGAGTTCTTCCTGCAGGAGATAGGTTAGCAGTTGTTTTGAATAACTTTTTCAAGAATTTTGGAGAGTGGGAGAATAAGATTGTTATAGGTCTAAAGTTAATGTCTGCTGAATTTCCGTCTTTGTGCAGAGGGATAATGTGTGACTTTTGCCAGAGAGAGGGAATGTGGGATTCTGTATTGACATATTTAGTACTGAGTGAGAATAAGCAATGCTATTTATTGGCTGCTATTTTAAGGTACTCACTTGGAAGGTCATCAGATGAAGAAGAGCATGGCTTGAGTTTTTTTTAAATAGTTTTATATAGGATGTGGGCAGAAGTTTGAAGGTGTAGGTGGATGTGGTTTTATAAAGCTGTTTGTCAGGGTTGGGATTAGGTGTTGGTGAATCCTTAGTTACAGATGCTGTACTGTATGTGAAATGAGTTGAACTGTATTGAGGTTTTGAGTGGTGAGTTATTGGAGAAGGGTTAGGGTTGAATTTTTTGGCCAGGATGCAAGATTTCTTTAATGGTTGTCCAGATTTATTTAAGGTTGTGTTTACTATTATTCTGAAAGTTACTATAGTATAGTTTTTGTCTTCATTCACTTGCTTTTTAGTATGATTGTTAAGCATTCTGAAGTATTCAGGATATTGTGATGTTTTATATCCTTGCCATTCTTTCTATGCTTTTTCTTTATCCTGCATTAGCATTTTGCTCTTTTTGGATAGCCCAACTGCATTATTTGTTTTTAGTCTCTGCCTCCTAGGAGGTGCAAGGCTGCTGAAAATACTTGGGAAAGTTGTACTGAATTCATTTACAGTATGATCTACAGGAAGAATTTTTAGGAAGTTCCAGTTACTAGATGAAAGGGCAGTAATGAGCATTTTTGGATTAAACTTGAAAAGGTCGCATGCTGTTTTATAAACATGCTGTTTAAGTGGGTGTGTGAGCTATCTGGTTATATAGCTTGGGAGATGATTGCTGAGAGAGTCTAACATTGTATCTGTGGTGGTGTATTTGCTGTGGTCTGATACTAGGATCCAGTCTGATAGGGAATTTAATATATTTCTATAATGTGTGGGGCTATTAATTAGTTGAGCAATACTGTATTAAGTTCATACCACAGTAGGGAAGTTAAAATTTATGTCCAACCAAGTGACATTCACGTTACTTAATGGTAGTAGTTTTTCTTGTGGAATTGTTATGGTTCTCCAATGCAGGATATCTTCCAATGTAGTTGTATCGTTACCAGAAGGGTTGTAAAGGACAGTAATACAGATTTGTGTATAATTGCTTATTTTCAGGAAGATAATACAAAATCTGTGCTGAACTGAATTTTGGTATTGGTTTGTTGTAGGGGGAAATGTGGTAGCTGGTAAATATTAAAGCAATACCACCACCTTTCCTCTTTATATGGTCATTACAGATGATGATATAGCCGGGAGGTGTAATTTTGGAGTTGCTTATACTGAGTTTAAACCAAGTTTTGGTTGCAGTGAGAATATCAGGCTTATGGTGGGTAATCCTGGCATGTAGTTCAGCAATTGTATTTCTTATGCTTCTAACATTTATGGTAGCAAAAGTTAGATTGCCGGGTTTGGGGGTTGACCATTGTGGGGTTTGAGTCTCCTTCAAGAAGGATTTTCTTATATTTGAGAATCATTGATACTTGTTTTTGGGAGTATTTTTCCACTTAATTTTGTTTTTGTTTGAGTTGAAATGGAGTTAGTCTGTCTATATTTGAATTAAAGGTCAGGGGTGTCATTAAGTAGGTTCGGTGCGATGTGTGGTGAGTATAGGGAGGGAATATGAATAGGTGGTTTGGACAGAGTTGGAGAGCTGTGTAGAGCTATTATAGAGTCATGGTAGGATGAGAAATTGCCCAGTAGGAGGAGAAAAATAGATCATAATCTTAGGAGTAGCATGATTAAGAAAAGGGATCTGCATTTTATTAATGTGAGGTAATGGGGAAGTAGGAATCAAGAAGGAAACAAATAGTTGCAGGGCAGTAGGATATTTAGTGATGGTGGAGTCTGAAAGCTGGTAGAGAGGGTAAGCAGGAAAGAAGTATTGTCTATGAAGGAACAGAGTTAGGTTGTCCTGGTATCTTCTCTGGAATGTAAGGAATAGAGGAGTTTAAAAGGTTAGTGTTTGGGGATGTATTTATAATAGAAGAAATGAAGACTTATTTGGGAAAAGTAAAAGAAACAATATAGAATACAGAGGTCCTGCTATGGAGGGGTGTGAATATGAATGGGTTTAGTACACATCAGTTTGGGAGGGAGAAAGGTAGTTGGGAATGGTACTAAAAGATGAAATTGAAGTTGGGAATTGGATAAAAAGAAATTGGAGTGTTTGTGTGGTAGTAGTAAGGTTGTTTGAGGAGGGTTAAGGTGTAAGAGTCACAAGTGAAATGTATATGTGGGAAGTATAATAGTACAGTAAGAGGGGGGTGGGAGAGCAAAGCGAAGCTTAGTGTAGCAAGTATTCCACCCTCAGGTTAAAATATAACAGAGTAATCAGTTTATAACCAGGACAAAGCAGTTAACAAACAGGTACAAAGCATAACAGGTTTCCTTTCACTTCCTGAAAGCAGAAACATGGCAGCTAAGAAGACTAACTTACTGGCATATACAGTGTAATGGTCAAGAAAAAGTACAATGGCCAACTTAGTAAGTGGTCCTTGGAGTGCAAGGACTTCTCCTTTGGAAGGGGGAGATGTTACAGCCACTTTCCAGCACAGGACAAGCACATATTTTACTAGTTGAAGTTAATACACAGTAAGGTTCTTCATGTTAAATTTGCTTACATTGTACAATGTCAAAATTCTCTGTGAAAACTTTTGGGAATTGAGCCTTGTGGCAGAGCTGTTGCAGTATTGGGGTTGGATGTAGTAAGCAAAATCTATTGTACAATGGCAAAATTTTGTGTGAACATTTTTGGGAGTTGGGCCAGTTGTGTGGAGGGTGTTGGTGAGGATGTTAAAAAAAGAAGTGGACCAAGGCTAGAGCCTAGTGGTACACCAGTGCTGACTAGGAGGTATGGAGAGAGGGTGGAGTGCCATTTAACTGGCTGATACCTATTGGATACATGGCTTTTGAACCATAGAATATCTGGCAGCTGACTTTATATCCTTTCTTCAGTTAATTTTCTCTTTTTGTTAATTTGTACTGTGTTTGATAATCAAAGCCTCAGATGTCTATATCAGTGACTAGGTCAACTCACAAGGACCTGACTTGGTGACATTATAAGCTTCCTTGATTATAATTATTTTTTCACTGAGAGAGGCTCATTATTACCTTTTCACTCTGGTAGGCTGATTTAACAGTGTGTATATGTACTAATATATATGTGTGTGTGTGTGTGTGTGTGTGTGTGTGTGGGTCTACTTCAGATGATCAAAGTTTCAAAACTTTGAACATCATATGGCCGAGGACCACATGACCAAAGTTTTAAAACTTCGAACATCTAAAATAATTTTTTTTTCTGTTAGGTTTTTGCAGGAGGCATACCCCCCTGCACCCCCCCACACACCCTGTTAATTAAATATACCAACTCCAAGATCACACTACAGTGAGGAAAACAGCAAATTTCCTATTCTGCGCTGTACAGAGATCTCCATTCAGAACGTTTAAAGTTTTGAAACTTTGATCATCTGAAGTAGACCCATATGTTTGTGTGTGTGTATTATATGCATTCCTTTTATAGAACAGACACTTTTTTCTTAATATTAAATTGTATCATTTAACACAGAAAATTCCATTTAAACCAAGCCTGTGTTATTAGAGCATGGGTTCCTCTGAAGTAGTGCAAGTGTTGTATGATGTGCTGAAATAAATTGTCATGCCATAGCCTGTAAGCCTCAGTTTTCATTTGGAATTGTTTAGGCCACCAGAATGAATCAGATGAAACATGTCTGTGCTTAAGACCCCCCCCCTTTTATTTTCCAATAAATCTTGACTGCTACCTTTGTGGTAGTACATTTGATCCCCTCAGCCTCTGCTTAAATCAGTGGTATTTCACAGTTTCAACAGGCTGACATTTGTACAAGTCTGTCCATCCAGGTATTTCACTTATGTAATGATTACTAAGGTGTAGACTCGACTGTTACCAAAGCTGTTATTTTAAAAGTAGTAAAGTAATTCCCAGTTCCTTTTCTGCCCTCTTGAGGTTGGGATGTCCAAAACAGATGCCTTTGTTAAAGTAAAGACAAGAAAACCAACTAAATACTTTGTGGAAAGTGAGCCTGTGCCATATATGGACACTAAACACACATGATTGTGTACTGATCCAAATACTTTCATAGATACTCAGAAAAAAAACTTAGTATAATCTCATGCTGTAGACAAAGCTTCACTCAAAATGATTAAGAATTGGTCGTTGAGTCTGAGGAGCATTACGTTACTAACATAATTGCAAGGTAGTCCTTTGTATGATTGTAAATTAGGTTTGTGCTTCATCAATAAGCATTTTGACAAGATGCGTCCATCACTGTGGCTCTCTCATTTGCTACAACAGAGTAGAAAATAAAGTGTCCCAGTAATTGCATTATAGTTTCCTTATTGTGGGACAAGAAAGCAATGTGGTATAATTAGGTTTGATTGGAGTGCATGTTTCCGGTAAGATCTGAAATTAATGATGTTGCTATAGTGACACATCTGCGGCCACCAGCGCGTGAAACATAAAGTAATTCATTCGACAAGAGAAGACATCTGTTAACTGCAAGGATGCAGAGCATATTGACACTGACCAGAAATACTAGACGTTGTGTGATAAATGAACAAATGATGCTGAAACAGGAGGACAGATAATTTGTACTTAATCTGCTGGGAGAACTTTAATCTTCTCACTAGTTGCATTTGATAATGCCATTGTTTAAAGAACAATACTGCAGAGAACTCGTAAATTTTCTAACTTAGCTCAAGATGCAGCCTATTAAAGCAATACATTAATCCATGGTTTATGGTTTAAAAGCATTTTCTTCATGTTCAAAGAAAGCTATTGTTTCAGCACCTACCAACTTAACTTTTTATAATTGCATTTTACTTGTGAAATAATTGCTCCTAAAATTACTTTAAATAGACAGGGACAGTGATTTGCCATCATTAGCTTGACACTGCTCATTTCCAGTGTTCTTGATAATAAATGTTCTAACACTTACATATTTTAAAGACTAGTCAATAATGTTCTCAGAAAGAAAGCCTTTTGTAAGGCTCAACTGTTGCAGAACTGTGAATGTAAGGAAAATGTATTCAGCATAACTGCTGGTGTATAGTGCAACTAAATAAAGTATAAAAATAGCTAAATGGGTAAGAGGCTGGACTTACAGTTCCTTTCAGGGTGGCCCAGGAGTAATGTCTGGTTAAGTGACTTACTCACAATTAGAATTGGAAAACGGAGGCTGTGAAAATCAAACCCAAGACTACAGCATGATCAAGATCTAACAGCTCAGTCTTAAATCTCTGTGTCAAACAGCAGAAGTGTGTGTATGTCTGTCTGTCTTATCTTTCTTTTTCAATTTTCTTTGCCAGTGTTTATAGTATAGAGCTGTAGCCTACACAGTAGGCATACAGAAGCATATGACATATTCCATTTTAGCTGTCTTTGCAGCCAGTGAAAATCCTCATCATCATGCTCACGAGTACTGCAGGCTTTGATGTCACAAACCATGGCCAGGTAGTACTTAAAGGAAATCAGATCTTTTTCAGGGAACAGTGGACGGTAGAGTAAATTTTCGTAGGTTTTCTCTGCATGCTCTGTCTTCTGACTTTACCATTTTTTAAACAATTCTTGAGAAGTCTCATAATCAGCCAGACTTTTCTTCATTTCAGCCTCTGATTTTGCAGTCTTAAGAATAGCTAGTAAAAGCTTCCGTTTTTTTTTTTTCCTCTGTTTCATCTGAGTTGATATACTTCTTCAATGTTTCTTTTAATCACTTATGAGTGTGTTTAATTTATTTTTTCCTCTAAATTACTGGAAGACTTCTTTTGTACTAAAACTGAAGCTTGATCTGCTAGACAGCTACAGGATTCTTACAAGGCAATGTTTTCTCTTCACCTTCTCTGGTTTTATTTCAGGTTCTCTAATTTTTTTCTTTGCTGGCATCCAGACAGTGCACTTACTAGCCTGTAACTGAATTTTATTCAAGTTGACTATCAGTAGCTGTTGTTTCTCAGTTTCTTTTTTCACACTGGTAGAGCTGAAATTAAGTTGTTGATCAGTCTGCAACCATCGTGGAAGTCTCTTCGTGGAGTGATTTTTTTTTGCAACCTTCTGATCAACAACTAATGGATAAACAGTGGTTATCACTTAGAAAAGACTGTAGCTTACTTATTACGCTTCCTTGATTGAGCCACATACAACTGGCTTGGGTTTTAAAACCATGCTACCCCCATACATAGTACAGATCAACTTTTCATGGAATATAAAATCAGTTTTCTATATTCATATAATTTGTTGTTTTAAGTTATTCATATGCTTAAAACCGATCACTGTCCTTTATGTTTTTGGCATATGATAAGATTGTGCAATGTTCCACCACAGTCTGATGGGAAGGATTTGCAGACTCTCTTCTTTATCAAAAAAGAGGAAGAGCGAGAGAAGAAAATGGAATGCATAAATACATGGCCTTATGTGATCGTTTCTGAAAAGCCACGCCTAATGATAACAGTCTTTAACCATACATTATGGACGGTTGGACTAGCCTCGTCTCTCCTGCCAACCTTGTTCACTTTGATCTCTTGAGGCAGTGTAGCAATTGCCTCATGTACACAGACAGCCCTCTACTAATAACCCAGTCTAGTACAGAGTGTGAGAGATGCATTTACACCAAGAATCTAGAATCTATGCTCTCTGTCACTCAAAACAGTAACACCGGAGAAGGTTGTCAACCACCACTACATATTCACATAGTACCACTACTCATACACATGGTATGCATCAAACACGTAAATCCACATATGTGGAGGTTCTCTCAAAAAACTTAGCGAAACACGAGAGACCTCCAAAACACAAGTCTGCGACAGCTATCACAGTCTCCACAGCACCCATAACGCAGAGCAACACCAGTGTCTAACCCACCAAGCCCGTAAGGCATAACACTCAAAAAACAAGTTTTCTTGGTATTGGAGACTCAGTAGTGAGACACATGGATGTCCCACTCACCAGGTTGGACAAGGAAAAAGTCATGGTCAGCTGCCTGTCTAGTGCCAGGATTCACCAAATCACACACACACTCAGGTCTCTCAGCAACAACTCTGTCATAGTTCATGTTGGTGTGAATGACCTGAGTCATTCCTCACTGGACAATATGAACAGAGACAGAGTTGCGGTCTCTGAGTATGTGTCCCAGGCAGGTATTTCCCCACCCTTGAGCAGCATACTATCCTCACCTAGAATGATGCCACAGCATAAACAAAAAATGATTGATTTCAATAATTGGCTTAGTTTTTGGTGTCATGCCAAGGGGTTCCAGTTCCTGTCTGCCTGGAAAGCCATGGTCGACAAACCTCGCTGCTTTGCCAGAGATGGTTTGCACCTGGCACCCCTAGGCATTCGGCTGCTGGCAAAGGCTCTTGCTTCCCCCATAGTACCTTTTTTAGGCAAGATCTCGAAAACATTACTGATATGAAATTAACCAATCAGAACAAAGTAAGGATCATGCTGCAAAATACTAGGAGCTTAAACAAAAAACTGCACTCCCTGGAAGCACTTCTGTCACTAGAAGATGTAGATGTCTGTGCAATCACAGAAACCTGGTTTAAGACCTCAAAGGGTACACTGGCTCTGCAAGGCTGCAATGCCTTCCAAACCTTTAGACCGCAAAATGAACATGTGAAAACCAAAGGAGGCAGTGTTTCAATCTATATTAGAGAATAATTCACCTCAGGTGTAGTTAGATTGGACAACTCCATGGAGTTACTCCAGGCCCACATTATGGTGTTTAAGACTCCCATTCAAGTCCTAGCCAGTTATATCTCCCTCTCCATGGATCAGGATGCCCATGAAGCCTACTTAACCAAACTGAAGACAGTCCAGATTTCACCAAACACACTGGTTATGGGGGATTTTAATTATCCCACCATCAACTGGGAAACATACTCTAGCTCAAACTTGCTAGCACAAAAGTTCCTTGACTTTGTGAATTCAAATGCCCTGGAGCAAATTATCTATACCCCGACAAGAGGAACAAACATTCTAGATCTGGTCCTTACCAGCATGTCAAACAGGTGCACTGCTGCAACATTTGGACACTTATTAGCTAAAACCGACCACAAATCAGTCACTTTCGAACTGACGCTAACACCAGAACTTACAAAGGGTGAAATCAGGCTAAAAAGCATCACCAAGGCAAACTATACCCTCCTATGTGAAGGTATAAATGCATTCCAAGCCCCACCCCAAGCTGAAAGTGGTAACTATGCCGAAGCATACTCTAAAGCCCTGTACAATCACTTGCATAAGTGTATAAACTTGACTGTACCAGATAAGAGTCAAAGCCAGAGTCCCAAGAAAAATCAAGCTGCCATGGTGGGCTTCCAGCATCAACAAACTCTACAATAAATGCACAAACTTGCTGTCCAAGAAAACAAAGACAATGATCCAACAGCGGAAGAGCACCCTCCTCAGCCTTAACAGGCAAGTAAGACAACTTGTCATATCTTCTAAGAGCTCCTTTGAGAAAAACCTAGCAAGTACTGCCAAGGATAACCATAAGGCCTTTTACAGCTATATACATAGCCTATAGGGTAGGACCCAAGCATGTGCAGAACTGGTGGCCAATGGTGTCACACACACTGACCCCACAGAGATAATGGACTTGCTAACGGATAGGTTTGATGAAAATTTCACTCCCTTATCCCATCCTAACTTGAAACAAACCCTCCCCCAAACTTCACTCCCATTTTACATATCTGAAGAGCGGGTCCTCAAAGCCCTGTACAAGGCAAAGAACACGACCTCTGTGGGATCAGATGACATCCCAGGCTGTCTTCTAAACAGGCTAAAACATGGAACTAGCATCACCACTAAGTGCCTTAACCACAGGCTTTGTTCCTGCAGAATGGAGAACAGCTACAGTTATTCCCCTCCACAAAGGGGGCCTAGCAACAGACTTGGGGAATTACAGACCCATAAGTCTGACCAGGTTCATCTGTAAGGCCATGACACATATCATTAGACATCATAAATAAAGACAGAGGTGACTTCCAAACCCTGGATCCTACCCAGTTCGGCTTCATGAAGGGCAGATCCTGCATGTTAAATCTGGTGGATTTCTTTGAAAGTGTGAATAAGGCCATTGATGAGGGCAGATCTGTATACACAGCATACCTCAACTTGACAAAGGCTTTTGACACAATCCCACATTTAGGCATGACTGATAAACCTAGCAAACTGACTGTAAATCCCTTCATTGTAAGATGGGTTGCCAACTGGCTCACGAACTGGACACATACTATCAAAGTGGGTGACTCCACATTAACCAGCAGACCTGTTACCAGTGGGTGCCACAGCAGTCAGTGCTGGGACTCCTACTGTTTGCTATATACTTTTCAGAAGTTCATGTCAAAATTAAAGGGTTGTGGCTGACAAAGTTTACAGACAACTGCAAACTAGGTGCAATCATTGAATCCTCAAATGATGTCAGTATACTCCAGGATGGTGTCACACAGAGCAATGACTGGTGTATTAGTCACGGTCTCAAACTGAATGCAGAGGAATGCATCATCATTCCCTTTGGCACAAACAATGTCCCTTCACATTATAAAATCAATAACAATACCCTAAGTACCCATGAAGTGATAAAGGACCCAGGACCACACCTTTAACCACCACGTGTCTACCGTTGTAAGGAAAGCTTTCCACGTAGCTCATTTGATTAGTAAAGGCATTGCTTCAAGAGCAAAAGAAGTTATAACCCCATTATACTTGGCACTTATCTGGCCCATAATTAAGTATAATGCCCAATATGGTATGTACCATACTAAACACTTATAGCAATTAGAGAGATCTAAGAGGTGTCTAAAAAAGAAGATCAGGGGCCTCCATCACGTGCCTTACACAGACTGGCTAAAATCCCTGTCACTGTACTCAATATCATGCAATAGGTAAAAAGCAAGCCACAACACCATGGCGCACTGTTCTTAAATAAACACTCGTAGTAAAAGAAAATTGCTTTAATAAAAGAACTGGTAAGCGCTTTCACAGTACAAGATTGCTTCTTCAGACTGTATAAACCAACAATAAAATGCATACGGATTTAACGAGCCATTAATTAAGCATCATCCAATAAAACACCACATTGGATACACTGAATACAAAAAAATTAAAGGCGCAAATCATATATAAAAGAACAATCTAGCAAGCTTTCTATCCTTTAAGACTGGCTTTAAAGGGACTACTCATTTAGACCAGCCCCTTTATGTGCAGATAAACACAGAATCCATGTAAGTTCTTTACCTTCAGTTTTATTTGTCAAATCACCCATTCTTGAACTTTCAACAATAGTTTCAATGACCACAAATTTAAACTGATGAGTTTCTCCTTCTACCAGAATGTGCTTTGCCAATGCACTATAACTATGACCCTTGCGGGGACAGTAATAATGGTCCCTCACCCACTCTCTAAGCTTGCGGTTGTTTTTTCCTACATAAAATTTTAAACATACAACACACTGTGCCAGATAGACTAAATTCTTAGTGTTACAATTGGCCTTAACATTAAATTTATATTCCTTAGTATTATCAGGATGGATAAACTTATTAGATGTGTCAATATATTTACAATATGAGCATACTCCACAAGTGGAAGTGCCATTAACGTTGTCACCATTATTATAAGAGGAGGCTCTGTTATGGGACTAACATAACTGTCTTTTCAATGATTTTTTTATTTTTATATATAAAACTAGGCATAGGTCCTACAACCTCTCTGAGAGACGGATTAGAGGTTAGAATACTCCAAGTGTTCTTTATGATATCCTTAATATTACCACTATCCACAGTATAGGACAAGCAGTATGAGACCTTGATAATGATTTTGAAGCGTCACTTGAGTCTACTAGTCAAGAGTTTATACAAAGTGGATATAAACAATATGATGTTAATAAATTGAGTACTATGACTAGAATGGATAGAAAAGATAAAGGTCAGCCTATTTTTTCCTGATAGATTAAGGATAAGAATTTTATAGTTACATCAAATAGACGCCAAAGCAATGTCTCATACTGCTTGTCCTATACTGTGAATAGTGGTAATAGTAAGGATATCATAAAGAACAACTGGACTTTTCTAAACTCTAATCCGTCTCTCAGAGAGGTTGTAGGACATATGCCTAGTTTTATATATAAAAATAAAAAAATCATTGAAAAGACAGTTATGTTAGTCCCATAACAGAGCCTCCTCTTATAATAATGGTGACAACATTAATGGCACTTCCACTTGTGGAGTATGCTCATATTGTAAATATATTGACACATCTTATAGGTTCATAGGTTTATACTAGGCTATCTGCCCTAAGGCATTTATAAGCCTAGCCCAAAGTTATGTGGCTTACGCCATCCCTTATGTTAGAAATAATGTGCCCATTAGTTTGTTGTGCCTCTGTCCAGCAGTGACACAGAGATGATTCCCGGGGTAAACCTACGATCTCCCATCCACCGGTCAAGATTTCTCTTGAACAGAGCCAGCGAGGTGCTCTGCCTCACATGGATCGGGATTTTATTCCACAGCATGGGGAGTCTCTGGGTGATAAATCTATCCCTCCAGCACGTCCTATTTATATCCGTGCTAAGGTTTAAGTCACTTGCTCTAGTGATTCTGGTGGATTTGGATTTTTTGAGGTGGAGCATGTCCATTAATTCCGGGTTGGTCATGGCCTTGTATGTCAGGCACAGGTCACCTCTGAGCAGACGGTATGCAACTGAATAGAGTTGGAGTTTCTTCAGTCTGGCAGTATATGACAGGTTTTGGAGTCCCTTTATCCCTTTGGTGAGGAACTTTTGGTGTCTCTCCAATTGCTGCAGGTGTCGGGTGAGATACATCCCGAATGGGGCATTGTACTCGATCATTGGTCTGATAACTGAAGAGTACAGGGGAACAATGACCTCACTTGATCTGGATGTGAATCCCTTCATGATCAGATGGGCAATGTAGAAGGTCTTTCGAACCACTTTAGCAACGTGAGTGTCAAACGAGAGGCCACTGTCAACCTGGGTACCCAGGTCCCTGATAACCTCTTCTTTGCTTAGTGAGTTGCCATCTATATGGTAGCTTGGGGTTACCTTGTTTTTCCCGAAGGGCATGACTATACACTTTTTTGCATTTAACTTCAGGCCATGGCTCTGGCATCAGCTATCAGTTTCCGTGAGACCCCTCTGAAGGATGTCTGTGTCCGATGTACTATCCACTATGGCACCCAGTTTGCAGTCATCCGCAAACTTTGTCAGCCATAGTCCTCCTATGTTTGCCTGTACTTCTGAGAAGTAGATGCCGAACAATAGGGGGCCAAGGACTGAGCCCTGTGGGACACCACTTGTAACCGGCTTGGAGTCTGACATGGCTCCAGCAACTCTAACCCTGTGGGTTCTGTCCTTTAGCCAGTTTGCAACCCATCTTGTGACATATGGGTTTACATTTAAGCTGGTAAGTTTCTCTATGATACCCGAGTGGGGTATTGTGTCGAAAGCTTTGCAAGGTCAAGGTAGGCTGTGTGGACTGCCTTTCCCTCATCAATGGCCTTGGTAACTGTTTCGAAGAAGTCGACCAAGTTCAAAAGGCAAGATCTGCCCTTGACAAAGCCAAACTGGGTTGGGTCCAAGGTCTGCAAGTCCCCTATGTCCTTGTTTATGAGTTCCATTATGATCCTCTCCATAGCTTTGCAGACCAGGCTTGTTAAGCTTATGGGGCGGTAATTACCAGGGTCCGTGAGGCACCGCCTTTGTGGAGTGGGACCACAGTTGCCGTCGCCACTCCTTGGGCACATGTCCTGTGGTAAGGCTAAGATTAAACAGCTGCCTTATGTGCGGGTTTAGTTCTTCATTGAGTTCATGTAGCACACAGCCGGGGACACCATCCGGTCCCATTGATGCTGTGTTTTTAGCTTTAGAGAGAGCAGCTTTCACCTGCGCATTTGAGATGTCTGGGAGGCTACACTCTGTTGGGATAGTTATCTCTCCTTTTGGGGGGGAGAGGGGGGTGAAGTTTGCGCTGAACCTGTCTGCCAGTATGTTGGCAATGTCTGTGGGTTCAGTGATTTTTGTATCATTTTGGACTAATTCTGAGCATATCTGGGAGTTTCCACCCAGGTTTCTGACATAGCTGAAGAAGGCCTTATCTAATAAGTTTATCCATCCTGATTATACTAAGGAGTATAAATTTAATGTTAGGGCCAATTGTAACACTAACAATTTAGTCTACCTTGCACAGTGTGTTGTATGTTTAAAATTCTATGTAGGAAATGCCAACCGCAAGCTTAGAGAGTGGGTGAGGGATCATTATTACCGTGCTGAGGCAGGGGCATAGTTATAGTGCATTGGCAAAATACATTCTGGTAGAAGGAGAAACCCACTGGTTTAAATTTGTGGTCATTGAAACTATTGTTGAAAGTTCAAGAATGGGTGATTTGACAAATAAAACTGAAGGTAAAGAACTTAGGTGGATTCTGCATTTATCTGCACATAAAGGGGCTGGTCTAAATGAGACAGTCCCTTTAAAGCCAGTCTTAAAGGATAGAAAGCTTGCTAGATAGTTCTTATATATATGCATTGCGCCTTTAATTTTTTTGTATCCAGTGTATCCAATGTGGTGTTTTATTGGATGATGCTTAATTAATGGTTCTTTAAATCCATATGCATTTTATTGTTGGGTTTATACGGTCTTGTATAGCGATCTTGTATCCTGAAAGCGCTTACCAGTTCTTTTATTAAAGCAATTTTCATTTGCTACGAGTGTTTATTTAAGGACGGTGTGCCATGGTGTTGTGCCTTGCTTTTTATCTATTACGTTTTACTGGTGGTGTGGTACAACTTTACAGTCACCTTGCCTTGTTTCCCTTATACTCCGTATCATATAGACTTCTTACGGGAAACTTATGCCTGGCCTACAGAGCAACCCAAGTCCCAAACCTAATGAACTTACTGACTATCCGTAAATCAAATGGATGTAGGGCTACCCATTCCAGGGACTTAAATATGGATTGCGACTGAAATAGGACATGCTGAAGGGACATATTTATCTCCCAATGACTGTCACATCTTGGGAGCAGGCTACCAATTCATGTGAAACAGAGCACCTCTATGACACTGTTCAAGAGGAACCCGGATGAGCAGATGGGGCACTGTAAATTCTTAGCGGGGATAGTGCCCACAACCCTCCTCGATATGGGCAGTCATCATTAAATGCAGTCTTGGGTATTGACTAGTACCTCTATGGTATTACATTAGTTTGAAAACAGCTAGGCTTAATATGACCTCCGGGTCAATAGCCTAGAAATTTCCTATGATCCTGTGTAGTAATGTAATTTATTAACAGTCTGTAAGACAAGTTTTAAAAGTAAGTATAGGGTAGTGTAAGTAGGCTTACTAGTAGATATCCATATGACTTTATATCCTTTCTAAGATATAGCAGCCATGCAGCTTCTAAACTGTAAGAGCCATTTCTTTGCAACCAGACTATTGAAAGCTCGAGCAGAGCAAGGAGAATACTTGCGATGTCGGCGCCATTTACTCTGGCATACTAAAAACATATAAAAAGTAAGGGGAAAGGAGGATGGGAATGACTACTGCAGTAGTGGTCATTCTGCAGTTATGATAAGTTTACTTAATCAGCTGGACTGTGTTCATCATGCTGCAGTAGCTTAAGCATTATATATATATAATTTTCTAGTAGCATGTTTCTTTGCATCCTTATAATACCTGCTGCAATTCCTCAGAAAAAGGTATCCTCTCATCCACTCAGTCAGTTGAAAACGTGTGAAGATGGGGAGTATCAAGCAACCCCTGTCATATATGAGTAAGTCCATTCTGTGAGGAAGCTTATGGAAATTGCCCTTGGCCATTTCCAAAAGAAGGGAGAACCATTGTTGCCTGGGCCAGAAGGGGGTCAGCACAAAGACCTTAGACATTCTTTCTGAATCTTCAGAATGACCCTGGATATCAGTTGAAGGAATCAAAAGGCATGCAGGAAGCATTCCTGTTCAAGAAAGAGAGAATACATTTGTTTTTCTGGCTGCTTACAAAGAATTCTGGAGCAAAACTTTGCCAGTTATTTGTTGTGAATGTAGGCAAATGGGTCTATTAGATGTGTTCCTCACATCTGGACTAAATCCAGGAGGACCCCCTGATTAATTTTCCATTCTTGAAGGTCTGTTTTGGTCCTGCTCAGCTTGTCTGACACAAAACTCTAACTGAAAGTAAAATGCCTGTAGAGTGACATTGTGCAGAATTGCTCTCTCCCACTGTGTCATGGTTAGTCTTCAGAGAGAGTAAGAAATGGAACCCCCCTCCCCCGTTTCTTTATGAATGTACCACATCATTGAGATGTTTGTAAACTGTAGTTGTTTGTAGAGGTCCTTGGATCACAAGTGATTGAGAGATTAGGTGTATTTATTATTGTCGACATTTATTTGACGTCTTATGTGTTTTGTTCTGTCTTTTTTGTTCCAAAGACCCTGCACTTTTACCCCCAGGCAAAGTATGAGGCATCTGTTACAAAAAGTAGAAGAGCTGGAAGGTACAAAAGGAAACATTGATTCAGATAAAAGTGGTGTATCCAGTTACATTTTTACAAATCCAAAACCAGAATTTGAAAAATCGGGGGCATTGATATTGAGTTCATACTGATTTTATGTACCGTTGATTCTATCTATCCATCCATCCATCTGTCTTACTGTCTATCTATCTCTAATCTCTCTGTCTCTATGGATATAATTTTTCTCTGGAGTCTATCTAGAGGGATCATGAGAATCCTAGATGTCACAAATCCCAAAATCCTGAGAAATTCATCCTAGACCAAGTGAAACACTCAGTAATAGTTCTGAAATAGAATTGGTTTATCCTGTGAGAGAAAAGTTCTTTGAAATGAAGTATCCAGGAGATATTCCAGGAATGCCATTCTGTGGGATGGAATAAGACAGGATTTTTTAGTGTTCTCCTGGAAGCACAGTCTGAAAGGGAAATCTCTTGCTTACACAGTGTCAGATTCAGGGCACTTTGAAACAAACGGCAAAGATAAGCCAGTTGTATAAATAAGGGAAACAGTTAATACCTTACAGTCTGCGATATGAACTAAACACTTTGTAAATACCCTTGGAGTACTGGATAACCCAAAGTGTAATGCAGAAAACTGAAAGTATAGTCCAGGCACAGAAAACTGTTAAAAAATGGTGGCTATAGGAATCTGATGATAAACATCTTTTAAATCTACAGTTACCAAAAAAATGAAAAGTGAAATAAGATGTAGCAGCTTGTGTAGAGAACATTTTAAGATGTGAAGCTTCCCCAAACTATCTGAGAAAGGAAAGATACAGGACTGGTTTCAAATAAGTTTCTTTCTTTGATCCATATACATCCTGGAATAAAACCCCTTTCCGTACCCAAGAGAGGAGGACAGGTTTTACCATTGAAGCCAGCAGATGCTGAAATACAGGGTAAAATAATGAAGTTTGATTTGGATGATGAGGAGGGAATCCCTAAAAATGAGGTAGAGACTCCCACAGCCATCAGAACCACTAATGGACTGTTGCCAGAGAGAGAGAAAAGAAGCTCCAGAAAAAGGGCAAACATTAAGGATTGTCAGAATGGGAGAGGGATTTGTAGATAGTTACACTTGCTGAGTCTGCTTATTTTTTTTTTTTTTTTTTTTAATAAAAGGATCTTATGAAATGTTTGGCAGATTTGTTGAAGGAAGGCTGAAAAAAGTGAGTCATCACTTGAATCAAATTTCATCTCATATCACACATTTTTTCAGGACCTCAACAGATGATGGCCCAAATAAAACCTCCCTATCAAGGAAAGAATTAAAAATTTCAGCTTTTACACCTTCAGACACATTTAGATAACATAACCATGCAAATCTTGTCATAATAGACTCAGTGAAGCAGCAGCTGAGTCATAAGCATTTAGAGAATATTTACCTTCAGAAGAAGTAAGAGAGGCAGGACTGTTCCTTATATTTTCAAAAGAAGCAAACAAAAACTTAAACGTGAGCTTGACAATTAAGAATTCTAAAAATAAGAATGGCAGAAGAAAGTACTCAAAGCTTTCCTTTCCTTGTCTGTTGTAGAGGTATTACCTTTTACTAAATGTTTAGTTGCAGAATGATTTAACAAGGAAACCACTGCAGGGTCAGATTCAAGATAGAAAATAAGTATTTATAAGACTGAGAAACCACATGTACTCTGCATATTTAGGGACTGCAGGACTGGAAGTGCAGGAGGAACAGTCATAGGCTGAGGAAATTACAAGTGTTCAACATAAAGATTGACTTACTGGCATTTGAGTAGTAGTTTTTTACAACCCTCCTCTGGCAGTGTTCTAAAGCTCAGAGTCCTTCTCACTGTCTGTCTGTGGGTGTGATGGGTCAATCACCTGGCAGTACAGGGACTGCCTTAGAGACCCAAAAACAGAACCCTTTCATTTTTCTAGTGCCATATTAAGAGAAGGATATCTTGGAAGACTGCTCCTTACTCTGAATCTCTCCAGCTGCTGAGGTCAAATAAGAAATTCTTTTGAGTTTTTATTTCCTCCCGTTGCTTTTTCTGTCAGCACTTGAATAGTGTATTCTGCTGCTGTGACTGATTTATCATTTATCTTATTGGAAATTTTATGTATGCTTAGGTTTTACTTATCCTATACAATGTAAGGCTTATACTGTTTATTATTATTATTATTATTTTTTTGCTTATTGCTTCAGTTATTTCTTTTGATTAAAAGCTTCATTTGGATGTTTTGACAGGAAAACATGCTGATATTGCAGTTTTTTCATTGGTATTAGGATTAGATGAGATGATTGAGAAGGTTTACACAGCATTTTAAATAATTGTAAATGTTCATAGGTGTATACTAAGCTAACAGCCACTAGGGGACCTTATAATCCTAGCTATGCAACCCAAATGTGACTCAAAAATGTAATTTATATATGGGGTGATATACTGACTGCCTCTGTCCATCAGAGGCATAGGCGCTAAACCAGGGGTGAATTTCCAGTTACCCATCCATCGGACCAAATTGCCCTTAAATAGAGATAGGGAGCAACTCTCCTTCACATCGATGAGGAGCCTGTTCCAGAGAATGGAAATTCTCTGAGAAATACATTTGTCTTTTAATCTAGCTGTTTGTTTTGAGGATAATCAAAAGGTTAATCAAAACAGGGTCTAGGGATGCCTTGTATGCCAGGCAAAGATCACCTCTCAGACGTCTGTATGATACCAAGTAAAGAGACAGAGCTTTGAGGCAGTTAATGAAGGACATTGTGTTTTCTCTCTGTATTCTTTTGGTAAGAAACCTTTGTGGGTGTTCCAGTTACTGCCTTTGTCTGGTCAGGTACATACGAAGTGGGTATAAAACATTGAGTTTGTTGGTATTTGAACCTGGGACCTCTCGCACCTTATGTCAAAACCATACCTGTAAACCAATGAGCCTCTTTTTTCTTTTAAATTGCAATTTTGGCACCATTATGTATGTTAAACATTTCTGAAAAGATTTTATCATACTTTTATGCTTTATTTCTTGTATATAATTGTTTTATGCTATTTATAACCATTTGTTTCCGATTTTTTAATTTTTTCCCCTAAATTGTTTATTTAAAAACAGATAAATAAACAAAAACATATGCCTCAGCCTATGGCTTGTAACTTCGCAATATCCTTGGCCAGGCTGTTGGACCACTTGCTCTCCTTGCCATCCAGGTCCCTTACTGTTTTAGAAGTACCACAGCTGTATGTGACACAAGGGTCAGACCAGACCAAGTCCTTTAGAGCTATAACATTGCCTGGTTCAGGTATGGGAGGACTAAGCTCTGCTGAAAGCTGGAAGTGCAAGAGGAGCAACCACTGGTTGAGGAAATTCTAGTTGTAATATATGATAGTATTTTTGAAATAAACAAGAATGCCATTGTGTTCACACTGAAGAATATGAATCTGTTCTAAAAATATTTTCAGAAAAGGAAAATTCTTCCAAGAGGGGAAAAAAACAGAAGGAAAACTTCCCTCAGAAACAGACTGTAATGCCTAATAGGAGGTTACTGAAGAAGTTCTCTGAAGTCGTATTCCTAGATGTTCTTCGTGTTTCACTGTTGCAGTCATTACATCCTGCTGGCAGGTTGCCCTCAGTTGGCCTGAATTCCAAAGTCTTGGGTCCTGCATCGGTTGCTGTCACCTCTTCCCTGACGTCAGGTCGTCAGGGGTACAAAAGATGCAGCCGACGCCATTTTATTCAGTCTTTCTTGCCACGCAGTGCCCGAAGCAGAAGCAGTTCTCATGTGCCGGTTGGCCGACTCCTGAGATTTCCGTGTTCGAATTTCAGATCCGAAGTCTTCATTAAAAGCTAAGTAACTCGTTGGGGAAACTTTTTTTCTTGCTCCAGACCAATGTCAGAAAAAGTTAATAACTGTATTTCTTGTGGGAAGCAAATACCTCATAAGGACTTTCAATGTTAAGTTGTCAATCTCGCCTTCATTCTTGCTGGATGGGTTCAGAGCCAATCCTCAGCTCCGACCGACTGCACTTAGCTTAGCGAGAACTCCTTTTACCAGCTCGGAGGCCCCCTATCCCATGATGCAAGGCGGAACTACCTCAGATCTCGTGAGGTCTCCTTTGCCAGCTGAGGTAAGTTGATATTGTCAAAAGCTTAGTTAGGGATTTATTTCTCCTTTTCCCTTTTCATAGTGTGTAGTGTTTCTACAGCCCACCCTATTTCTTATAGTTAAAAACTTTTAAATTCTTTTCATAGTTGTAAAACAGTTTTAAGTTAGGCCTAGACCCCATTGGTTAATCCCTACCTGTGTGTCTGTGTGTTTGGGGATTAATTGTGTGTTTGTTGGGGTGTGTGTGACTTTCTTCCTTTAGGATTATGTCAAAGGAAGGCAGAAGTGTGACTCGTGCTGTCAGAAAATGTCTCTGACAGACGGTCACACTTTGTGCTTTGTGTCACTCTTTTAGCCAAAGAGTCCTGCAGGAAAGGAGGAATAAATTGATCCTCCGTGGCTTACTTAAGCCAGAAGGTTCTCCCTCTAAAACAGGGTCTAGTAAACCTTCTAAGCCACGAAGGTTCAGGCTACAGTATCAAAGCCTCCTCGTTAGTGGGTTCGGCTCCGATGACTTCATGATCTCTGTCCCGTATCCACTCGGCTCGGGGTCTCCTCTTTTGTCGGAGCAGAGCCATCTTCGAGATCTTCCAGGCTGTCTGACCACGACTTAGAGGGTGGTAAGCAGGCTGTTAAAGTCGCAGGCACTGGCTTCCCCCTTGAACTTCCCTCCTCCTCACCACCAGAGTGAGAGAACTTCGGAGCAGGAGCAGCTCGCGTTTCCGGGCCGGGCGATACAGCCTCGGCTCCCCCGTCGTCTCGACCTCGATCTCTCCTTGAGACTTCCTTGAGGGATCCGTCGTCGAAGGTTTTCGGCTCGGCTCTGGGGGCTAGTGGGGGGACCCTTGTCTGACCCCCCCGCCTCCCTCTCGGGGCTCGGCTTTGCTCTCAGTGGATTCCTGTGTCCTCGGAACGGGATATTCCGGTCTCTCCATCCTCTAGCTCCTCCCTCTGCCTGTAGATACCTCTTGCCAACCTCTTGCTCTCAGGCCCAGGGATCCATCGCCCAGGTTTCCGTTTCTCCTGATCCTGGGAAATACACAGACTCCTGAGTCTACTACATCTGATACCGACTTAGATGAGTTGGAGGGTCTGAGGATGTCTCCTTTTCAGACATCCTGAGCTCCTCAAACAGAGTATTGATCCCTCCGAGGATGAGTCGGTATACCTGTCCACCTCCTGGTGTCAGATTCTGTGGAACCTGTCCCCAGGAGACCATCCAAGTTTATTACGGCCCCTACGGACAAACAGTTTCTTCTCTGTGGATGCTATGCTGGTGGCAGCGGCCACTAAGAAGGAACTGGCGGATCCTTCAGTACCTGTCCATCCTAACAAGGATTCTAGGACCATGGACAGGTATGGAAAGCGGATGTTTTCTTCAGCGACCTTTGCGCTGAACTACCTTTGTCACTTCACCAGGCTTCAAAGAGATATTCTCAAGGAACTGGGTGAAGTGGTCCAGGATCCTTCTGCTGCTGGGGCTCAAGAAAAGATTGCCTCACAGCTAGCAATCCTGAATTCCTTATCAACTCCTCCATGCGGCTCATATCCCCTTCACCAATACCCTTTGATGGTTCGGCTTTGTTCGACCTCAGGTGAAGGATACCTTGACCAGGTGTGAGCAGGACGGTAAAACTCTTTCTGCCGTTGGAGTCCATTTTTCCACCTTCTAGACCATATCCCAAGGGTCAGAAGGGAGGGAAGATGTGGTTCCAAAGCCCAAGGTGCTACTTACCCCAGAGGCAGAGGGGTAACAATAACAGACGCCCTAGAGGCAGGGGTCCTCAGAATCAGGGCAACAGGGAGTCTCTTCCTGAGAAGCCCTTTCAGCACCCCTGAGGTGTTGCCCGACTGTCCACCCTTGGAGGCAGTCGCTGTACCCAGTAGCCTGGCATTCCCTCTCACAAGATATGTGGGTACAGTCGATCATATTCGAGGGTTACAAAATCCGGTATCTCAACAATCCCTTCCAGACATCTCACCCGTCAAAGGGATTTGGCAGAACAGGAGGTTTCAAAGCTCCTAGGAAACCAGACTGTTCCGGCAGACCAAGTAGGATCATTCTTTTTGGTCCCAGATTGAGACCAATATTAGACCTGAGCAGTCTAAACAGATTTGTCAAGAAGGCAAGATTCCGGATGGTCACGCTTCAGTCCATTCTGCCCTTTCTGGGCAAGGACAACTGGATGTGCTCTATAGACCTTCAGGACGTACTATCACATAAAGATTCACAGGCGCCCAGAAGGTTTGCTAGGGACCAGTCATTACCAATTCAGAGCCCTACCCTTTGGCCTCACTTCAGCCCCAGAGTGTTTACCAAATGCATGGCAGTGGTCACAGCTCATCTGATTCCAGGTGTTTCCTTATTTGGATGACTGGCTCCTCACCGCCACCACCAGGTGTCAACTTCTTCAGACCAGAGACTACACTCTGCAGCTTTGCAAGAGTTTGGGGATTTTCGAAAAATCTTCGCCAATCTATCACCTTTATAGGCGAGAATTAAACACCGTCAAAATGTTAGCCAGACTAACAGATCAAAGGATTCTGGACATCCAAAAATTCGTTCGGATTCTATTGCAGAGCAGCAAGGTCAAAGCCAGATTGGTACTAAAGGTTCTAGGTCTTATGCTGCGGCCATTGTTCTTCTACCACTGGCTTCTGCAGTGGATGTTATTCACTCAGTGGTGAACTGGTGGATATCTTCCCTTTGTTCTCCCTCCTCCAGTTGCCACAGTTACTACGGATGCCTCTCTGATCAGGATGGTCCAACCCATAGAATACCATCTGCACATCAATGTCCTGGAGATGACAACATGTCCGTGGTCTGGTACATCAACAAGCGGACAGGCTGAGCAGATCCATTCTGATGCCTCACGTGGTCTCTCAATCAATCTGTAGTGGATCAGATTTTGCGATCTTTTTGCTACACCTCAAAACAACAAGTGCCTACCAGGCCAACCTAGAGAGATCTCTAACCCAGGCCTCCCTTTCCTTGATTCCACAAGTCATTCAGAAAGCCACCGCTTTGAGGGCCAAGTTGATTCTCATTGCCCCTGGCCTCAACAAATTTGGTTTCCTCGCTCTGCATCGCACCTCCTGGTGCAGCCCTGGCATCTGGACCCAGTTCGGATCTCTTGATCCACCAGTCGGGTCAGCAGCACCGGGCCATTCATTCTCTCAACCTCACTGCTTTGTTGCTCCACTTCCTTCCCTAGCCAGGCTTCCGATGATCTCTGATTCAGTCAGTGACATCTTAGTGTTCTCTTAAAAGTAGTCCACTAGAACTGTTTATGCTAGCAAGTGGCGGTTTTTTCTATTGGGCAAATTCCAGAATATTGATCCCTATACTGCTCCTGTGCATTCTGTTTTAGATTTCCTGGCTGAAGTTTTTCATTCAGGATCTTCTTCATCTACAGTTAAAGTTCAACTGGCTGCTATTTCTAAGTATCATGTTGGCTTGCATGATAATAACATTATGTCTCATAGATTATGCAAGGCCTTTCTGAGAGGAGTTTTTCTCCTTGATAAAGCATCCTCCTCCGCAATGGGATCTAAATTTAATGTTGGCATCCTTGATGCTACCTCCCTTCGAACTGTCTACTTCATGTTCTTTGAAATTATTGACCTGGAAAACTATATTCTTACTGGCTGTCACTTCAGCAAGAAGGGTTTCCGAGATTCAAGCTCTCTTGCATAGTTCCCCTTACTTGATTTTTCATAAGGACAGGGTCCTTTCTCCCCAAAGTTGTGTCTCAAACCAATATTAACCAATCCATAGATCTACCAGTCTTTTCCCAAACTATTCTGACAGAGCTGAACAAAAGCTTCATTTTTGGATGTCCATCGTCAGCTCAGGTACTATTTGCATAGGACTAAACAATTCAGGACCAATTATTTGTCTCCTATGCAGAAAACAGGATAGGTCTTCCAGTTTCTAAAGTGACCTTATCCAGATGGTTGTCTTCCACCATTTCCTATGTGTACTCTCTCAGAGCAAGCAACTACCTTCTAACCCGAAGCACACTCAACCAGGAGTCTATCCACTTCTGCAGCCTTTCAGGATAGACTACCCATTGATACCATTTTGCAGCAGCTACTTGGGCCACGCCTCATACCTTTGTCTCTCATTACAAGTTAGACTTGGCCTCCAGAGACAGGGCCAGTTTTTCCACAGTTCTCAAGAGTCTGTTCCATTGAGCCACCGGGATACAGGTGCGGTCCCATCCAGCAAGAATGAGATTGACAACAAACATTTAGAAGTTATGTACCTACCATAGCGTTTCATGTTAGTTGTCTTCTGTTCCTATCAGTTGTTTCCTCCTGAGCCTTCATGTGAGGACTCGTATTATGAACTTGGTTTTCCTAATTCTTAGCAGGGTAGGTTAGATCTGAGCTTGCATCATGGGATATAGGGTTGCCTCGAGCTGGTAAAAGAGTTCTCGAGAAGACAACTAACATGGAACGTTATGGTAGGTACATAACTTCTAATTCTTACTTTATTCTTTGCCTAGGCCCTGACCACAACGTTGTTAGTTGTCGGTTTTGTGCTAGATTTAACCAACGCACTATTAAGTGTCAGTACGATTTTGCATTAAGCTATTTTGGGTGAAGATTTAATTATACAATGTCGTTGGATAGCCATCCGACTACCGGAGTTCACAAAAAACACTAAGAAAAAGACAGGCAACCGAGATCCAAAACTGATGAAGCTTCTCCTAAGCAAATCGCCGGTTCTCAGTGAGGTGCTTTCGCAGCCCCTGACGCCCGCTACTTTAGAGTCACATGCCGATACCGACTCCCATGTGGAGTCGGACAGGCTGCTGGAAACTCAAGGTATTGGAGCCTCGGAGATTATTCCCTCAGTTGGGTCCGGCGCCACTGAGCAGGCATTGGCTTTGGAGGGTATATTCAGACCTAAACAATTATATATAAAATCGACTTCAAAGACTAAAACACCTTTAAAGGCAAAGAAACAAGTTCACCAGCCACAAGGACAAGCCTCCATGCCTAAAAAACAGATGCTCAAAATGGCCGAAGACTTAATTACCTTGATCAGGGGTTCCCATCCCCCTCCTGATAAGAGGCCTAGGCAAGAGACAGACTATAAATCTTCAGATCAGGTTTCCATTTCTTCTGAGTCCTCTTCTGATCAGGAATATTCTCTTCAGGAATATTCTCTTCCCCCCTATGAGGATTCTGATGCTGAAGAATCAATTCCTTCAGCTTCTCCTCCGGGGAAACCTTGCATACCATGAGGGAGCACTTCCACTTGTGGAGCCAAGATTTTTCAGAATCTAAGAAAAGGCTCAGAGACTTCCTTTTACTACCTCAACACAGGCCTCTAGCTATTCCACCTGTGTTGGACATTGTAGATGATGTGTTCTTGGAGTCTCGTCTGACCCTTGACTCTTTACCTCCAGCTCCTGTTAAGCCGGACAGATACTACAGGGTCCCTGAATCTCATAAATTCCTTTTCAAAAACCCTACCGCAGACCCAGAAACTATTTTTCAGGGTCCCAAAGGGGTCAAGGCTTCTACTGCAAAAAACCCTAACCCCTCTGACAGGGATTCTAGGGCACTGGATAGATGGGGGAAAAAAGATTTACACATCTACTACTTTGGCCATAAGGGCCTGAAATGGCCAGTTTCATATACTCAAATATCAGCAATATATCATGACACTGCTTAAACAGAAAATGATGGCAAATTCTGATTGTGCAGAAAACAAAGTAATGCAGGATTTATTGCATGCAGCTGAACAAGTTGGAAAGCATATCTTGCAGTGTGGGTTTGATCCTCTGGAGGCCTAATGCAGGGCCGCTGTTACGGGTTCTGTCATTAGGAGGCATGCTTGGTTAAAGGAACAAACTTTGTCTGACCATGTTAAAGCAAAATTATTAGATGCTCCTTTACAACATGATACCTTGTTTGGTGTTAAGGCAGAAGAGGTGTTAAAGAAGATGGAGGACAAAGCTAAATCTTTGCAAACGGTCAAGGATGTTTTTACAGGTACAGCCACCTAGATTTAGCAGACACTGGCCTACAAAGAATTTGTCCTTTCCAGTCTCAGACCGACCTCAAAGGGGCAGATTCAGATGCCCTAGGGGCAGATCACAGCCGCAAGGATCCTACAGGCCTAAACAGTGGAGTGCTTCTACCTCCAGTGGTGGAGAAGACAAAGCACAATCATACAGGAAACAGTCCCAATGACTTCCCCATGCCTGCACCAAGCACTTGTCTTCTGGCAGAACCCTTAGGGGGAAAACTAGCACTTTTTTCTCAAAATTGGCACATTATAACCCAGGACAAATGGGTTCTAGTCATAGTGTCACAAGGCTACAAGTTTCATTTCCATACCCTGCCAAGGGCAAACGGTTGGCCAGACCTGCCAAAAAATCAATGGGCAGAGGCTCAAAAACAAGTCGCAACTCTCATGGACATGAGGGCTATTCAGCAAGTGCCACAGCAAGAACAGGGACAAGGATTTTACTCGACTGTTCTTGTTACCCAGAAAGGACAAACCATGGAGACCAATACTGGACCTATCTGTTCTAAACACTTTCCTGGATATACCGAAATTCAAGATGTTGACCTTACAACAGCTTCTGCCCATGCTGGGCAGCAAGGCTTGGCTTGTGACTTTAGACCTAAAAGAGGCATACCTGTATGTCCCAATCAGGCAATCATGCAAAGATACCTCAGATTCAAGGCTGGCTCAAAGCATTACCAATTCTCTGCACTGCCCTTTGACTTATCTACTGCGCCCAGAGTCTTCACAAAGTGCCTGGCACCAGTAATTGCTTACTGCAGACAAAGAGGAATACAAATATATCCCTACTTGGACGACTACCTCATACAAGCAGAGAACAAGGACATTCTACTACAGCATCTGACATTTGTGATAAGGCTTTTAACATGCCTAGGGTACACAGTCAACAAAAAGAAATAAAAACTAGTACCCTCTCAAGAGATAATATTCCTGGGTGCAAGCTTAAATACAACTGCCCAGATGGCTTATCTCACTCCAGACAAACAAAGGCAACTGACCACTTATTTCAAGGAAATGGCAACAAAGGCCCAGTTATCTGCGAGAAAAATTCTGCAGGCTTTGGGATTCATGGCATCCATGGCATCCTGCATCTTACTAATTCCATATGCAAGACTGCATATGAGGAAAATTCAATGGTACCTAAAAAGTGTCTGGACACAACACTGCCACAGTCTGGAAACAATAATTACTCTAATTCCCTGCCTGCAACAGGAGTTTCGATGGTGGGCAAAGGCTTGTCACCAAAACAAGGGACAGCCATTCTCTCTACCCCTAGCCAGGCAGAGCCTAACGACGGATGCATCAGATTATGCTTGGGGGCACACATGGCAGGAAGAGGCATTCAGGGCACATGGACAACAAACCAAAAGCATATACATATCAATCAAAAAGAGATGCTAGCTGTTCAAAATGCCCTGACAGCCTTCAAGGACCTACTTCATCTGGGACAACTACTGATAAAGACAGACAACACCACGGTCATGTGGTACATAAAAAAGCAGGGGGGCACTCATTCTTATCCCACGTGCAGACTAGCCATGGCTTTATGGGACACAGCATTGACTTAAGTTCATCTGCAGGCACAATTCCTGCCAGGAAAGGAAAATACTCTGGCAGACGAACTAAGCAGAAACCTCATGGATCCCAACAAGTGGCACCTGGATCCACAAGTCTTCAGCATGATAACAAAGAAATGGGGACGCCCGGACATAGATCTGTTTGCCTCCCCTCAAAACAGTCAACTAAAAAGATTCTGCACAAGGACTTATCACAAACAAGGTTGGAAAGTGGACGCCTTATCTTTCAACTGGACAAACCTATCAGTATATGTCTTTCCTCCACTGCCTCTCTTCCCCAAGATACACCTAAAGGTCAGGCAGGAGAAACCAAAAATGATTCTGATTGCCCCAGACTGGCCATGCCAGTACTGGTATCCAATCTTAAGGAACTTGTCCCAATACCCAGCCTAGACCTTACCTCAAATACCTCATCTACTGTCCCAGCAAAACCATCAGATCCTGCACAGCCAACTCAGGACCCTAAACCTGGCAGCATGGCGGATAATGTAGCCATACAAACCACACCTCACAGTAAAGCTGTGATGGATGTCATTTTAGAAGCCAGAAGGCCTAGTACTAGAAAATCCTATGCTGGGAAATGGAAGAGATTTTGCACTTGGAACCAAGTTCAAGGATTTGATACAGCTGTCCCAAATATCCCTCGGATTTTGCAATACTTAACTGAGATGCTGGACAAAGGTCTATCTTTTTCATCAATTAAAATCCATGCCTCTGCCATTTCAGCTCATTACAATACAGAGCCACTCCTCTTTTCTCATCCTTTATTAAAGCAGTACCTCAGAGGAGCCAAAAACTTAAGGCCTCCAAGGAGAACGCCAATACCTGCATGGGACCTCAATTATGTCTTGGAAAAACTCACCTTACCCCCTTTTGAGCCAGTTGCAACTGCGGATATAAAGTTCTCATCTTGGAAAACAGCTCTGCTCCTAGCAATAACTTCTGCAAGACGAGTTTCAGAGCTACAGGCTCTCATGGCTGTGGAACCTTTTATCATTTTTTATCCAGACAGGGTCTCTCCGAGAACAAAGCCTGCATTTATGCCTAAGGTGGTATCCAGTTTAGCCCTTAACCAAACAATTCATTTGCCAACTTTTTATCCAAATCCACAGAACAAGGGGGAGAAAATTCTGCATTCTTTGGACGTACACAGACAACTTAAATTTTACTTGGACAAAACTAAAGTTTTCAGAAAGACAGAACAATTACTATGGCATATGCCACAGCATCACAAGGAAAGGCTATCTCCAAGCAGACTATTTCAAAGTGGATATGTCACTGCATTCGTTTCTGCTACTCACAGCATGGTAAACCAGTGCCTAAGGGCATTAGGCCACATTCAACCAGAGCTGCAGCCACTTCTGCAGCCTTTCTCAGGGGAGTACCAACCAAAGACATCTCAGAGGCTGCTACTTGGAGTTCAGTGCATACCTTTACAAAACATTACAGTCTGCCTCTTTACTCTAAATCCAGGGCAGGCTTTGCCACTGCAGTTCTGCAGGGCCTCATAGCCACTCCTAATACTGTCTAGCTCCAGCCACCCAACCATAGCTTTGGGACTCAACCCAAATGTAATGACTGCAAGTGAAACCCGAAGAACATAGTACAGTTGTGTACACTTACCATAAATGTAGATGTTCGAGTGTATTCACTGTTGCAGTCCAGGTTACCCACCCACCACCCCCCTTATTTTTGATGGAACTTATCTTTACTTCTCTAATCTATACAATCTAGGTGGTGTATTTGCTGATAGATGAAGGTAAAGCTTATTTTGGTGCATGCATGTTTTATTTACATAATTTTAGCCTACCTTTTTGGGGGCACCTGACATCTGGGGCAAGAAAAACGGAATAAAATGGCGTCGGCTGCATCTTTTGTACAACTGACGACCTGACATCAGGGTAGAGGCGACAGCAACCGACGCAGAACCCAAGACTTTGGAATTCAGGCCGACGGCAACCTGCCAGCAGGATAACCCAAATGTAATGACTGCAACAGTGAATACAGTCAAACATCTACATTTATGGTAAGTGTACACAACTGTACTTTCATCGCATTGGGAATAATCATAAACTGAAGAATTTATTTTTCTTGTACCACTAAAACCAGAATGTTAAGTGTTAACAGCCTGGACAAAGCCCTAAACTATACTCAATAAATTTTACCCATCTAGGGAAGCAGAGAAAGGGGAAGATAAATGTTTAAATGTTTGCTTCTTTTAAACAGTAAATTCCGTAGAAGCAAGCTGACTCATGACATTAACATCACCCCAAGGAACAAGGATCTTAACCCAGCCTGGCAGAGAAACATAACCCACTCTTTCCTCTGTGACCTATATGGATGCCCACAGAGGACACACCAGCAGCTGCAGAAGATGTGCCTAACTCCCATTTCATAATGGCTGAAGGGGAAGACACCAGAGGAAAAAATATGAAATGGCCTGCTGAAGTGGCAAATGCTGTGTAGAAATTTTATTTTCCTTGTGTATGAAGGAATAAAGGAAGGAAGAACTGTGGAACCAGTAAGCTGTTCCATGGTTAAGCCAAGAAAGAAGCCTGAATGAGGCTAGTGGTATCATTATAGTTGGGGGGGGGGGGTAAGAAGTGTTCTCACAAATATAACACAGTGGCAAACATAAAACACACTTTCCCCAGCCCCTAAAAATATTTTGTAAAATTATTTTTTAATAAAAAGTAATAAAACTTATCAAAAACAAAAGTTAAAACAAATACTGTTTTAGTTACAAATATAAAATGTGGAAGGTTTTCTCCCAAAAGGGAGCTTATCTGCCCAGCAATGGAAAAACACTGGCTGGCCACCAGTTCTCAAAAGCCCATAAGAAGATCACTCTTTGGCATTAGGAAAGCTCAGACGGGTTTGGTACCCAGACCTCTGGTTTTCTTCTTGTTCTGCTTGAGCTTCCAAAGGTCTGGACATGTGGAAGATGCCCTTAAGCTTTGGAAGCTGGCCAGCTGTTATATCCTAGGCACAATATAACCAATAGAGCTTAGGCTGGTGCAGCAGTGACTAAATGAACATACCCTGTTAGTGTTACAGCTCTGGCAAAAATTCTTCAGTCTGTTGCTTGTATATTACATACTTTTGAAGTATGCTCACCATGTCTTATTTATTTATATTTTAATTAATTTGTTTGCCCATTAAGTTTACTTGGCAAACATTGCCTCTTTTTCACAGGAGATTTGGGAAAATTGTTGGGTTAAGTGACTTGCCAAGAGTTTCCACAGTAAGCAAATGGAGACAAACTAAGGACTGCAGAAATAAGCTGATTACCAAGCCATAGCCTTAACCTTCATAGTTGAGCTGATGGACATTACATTTTCAGGTATTTCATAAGTAAACAGTCCATGAAATGTCCAGTGTCATCTGGATGTAGCATCTCTGATACATTGAGAAGTATTTTATTTTACTTTGCTTTAGTACATTCTGTGGAACATTCTTTGATGTTTTCATAGACAACTAAAGCTGGAATTTATACTGACTAGAGGAAAAAGCAGGGCACAAGAAGAAATGTTCCACCTCTTCATCATCAGGTGCCATCTAAATGTGCAGGGCACAAGAAGAAATGTTCCACCTCTTCATCATCAGGTGCCATCTAAATGTTCAGTAAACAGCTGATGCAGATGAAACCACATTTTAGCACATCACCTTTGTAATGTAACATCTCTTTATTTTGTATTGCAGTGTCATTATTCAAAGTGGAACTCCAGTGCTTGGATTGGGAGTAGAACCCAGGTACATCCCAAGTTAAGGTGTGATTGCAGAACATTCTGCAGACCTGGAAGACTGACACTGGATCTGTCTAAAAGTACAGCATGTCTTTATTCTTTATTAGATGTATTTTGCCTGCTGTCATCCTAATAGGTTCATATTTTCATAAGCTCTTACTAGGAAGCTGGCCTGGGCTACCATATAGAAACAAATCTTGCAGTCAGACACTTTAGTTGGAAGATTTGCCTCCTTGCTTAATGAGGTCAATACAGCTTACCCCTTACCCCAGGAATACATTTGTGGGAACCCATGTAATCATCAATGCAAAACTTAAGGGGTAGGACACATTGTCTTATACTGTTTGCATTCTTTTATTATGAATTCTTTTTTATTTTATAAATAAGAAGCATCTTTATTAAATTATCACTTATGACATACACAATCATAAATATATGTACATGAAAACCATATTGACATATTATTAGTTGCAAACATTTACATTAATTATTGTTTATCCAGTCATTGTCAGTCAAACATTACACAGTTAATTCAAATCCTGCCTTCTTTTAAATCTCATTCCTCTTCTGCATGTATTGTTCCCCCAATTCCCATTTTTTTCTCATGTAATTTGCTCCTACCCTTTTCTAAAGGTCCCATTTACATTTGTTTTGCCTTTGTTAGTATATTCCTTGTTTCTAGTACAGTTGGTTTAAACTTTGGTTTCTATTTTCTAGCAACTGTATTTTTGGCAGCCATCATAATTAGACTCAGCGAGACCTTTGTCTAGGCAATTCCAATTCTGTATCATAACTCAAAAAAATTATTTCCTTAGTAATGCCAATTTGCTCACCCAGTATTTCTGTAGAGTAGTCTGCATGGAATTTTTAAAGTCTGCCAATTCGTTACACTCCCAAAAAATATGTTGCCAATTACTTCTTTCTTCCTCAGCACATCTCCAGCATTTGCTGTCTACCTGAGATAAAATTCTTTGTAGTCTACTTGGGGTATAAAAATACATATGTAAACACAAGCAAAGATCCTAAATTTTCTAGACTTTGTTGCATATTTGGGAGTCATACATATATCCCCCATTGTTTCTTTGTGAATTGCTTATGCAGTCTCTCTTCCCAATCCTTTATAATCTCCAGTGATCGATTCTTATAATTATCATGCCAGACCTTGTTTGCTCAAAGCTGAAGTGAGTTAAGCCTTCTGCCCTTGCTCTGCTGTTTTCCAAAAACTGCTGTGAGACTACAAAAAATAAGTGCTTATTTTCAACTGTTTTCTGGACTTCTGATTAACCAAAACAATATTTGCTGCATGTCTGTTTAAACTATTGTTAGGCTTAGTGAATTCAGTCCTTACCTCTGCTCTGATCTTTGTCTCCTTTTTGTTCCTCTGTGTGTTCTGTTCATTTTCCTTGTTACTGCACTTGAAAACACTAGCATAGAGCTGAATCTAGTACTGTTTGTGACCTTTGGAGCTTGTAGTACAGTTAATCTTTTGTCAAGAGAGGCCTAGCTGTTTCTTCATGGGAGGGGGTTTCAGTTTGCTCTGATCTGGCTAGAGTTACTGCTACAGGGCTCTGTTTTTGACTGGGTAATTTGTCTGGTTCCTGTTTCCCTGCTTTTAATAGCCACTATTTAAACCAGTTTGTGCTTGTTTGTTCAAAGCTACAGTGAGTTAGACCTTCTGCCCTTGCTCTGCCGTTTTCCAAAAACTGCTGTGAGACTACAAAAGATAAGTGCTTATTTTCAACTGTTTTCTGCACTTCTAATTAACTAAAACAGTATTTGTTGCATATTTTTTTTAAACTGTGCAACTCTTTTTAGGCTTATTGAATTCAATCCTTACCTCTGTTCTGATATTGTATCCCCACTCACCTGCGCAACTGTTGTTGTGGTCTTAATGCGTGGTGGTTTTTGAGTTGCCCACCTCTACTATAAATTTGAGATTGGACACTCCTCCTGTTCCATTGCATCAGCTCATTCTCCTGAGTACAGTGAGATCATTTGTGAAGGCCCACCCATTGCATCAGCTCATTCTACTGAGTACAGTGTAATCAGTTGTAAAAGCCTCACCCCTTTAGCTTCTTAACCTTGAATTATCTTCTTTCCCCTCACTTTCTACTGGAAAAAAATATTTTGCCTCTTCCTACTTCAAACACCACACGTCAAACACACCCACTACTACAAAACACACACCCACATATGCGGAGGTCCTCAACAAAAACATACCCAAACAAAAGAGACCGCCGAGGCAAAAAGGCGTTTGAGATGATGAGGAGCGTGCTGTCTCATTCTCCAGCCCCTACCAGTGGCAGCAGCACTCATCCCCCGAGAGCATCCACTTCAGTCTCAGCCTCTATTCTCTCTCTCTGGTGACAGCAGAGACCCCCAGCCTCAGGAGCCATCGGCTGGTGGCCCCCACTCTTCTGAAGCTTACCCGGAGTATCCTTCCAAGGAGCCTCCCCGGAAGAGGTTATGTAAGAGGAAATATATTGACTCCCAGGATGAGTTTTTGACATCAGACACTGACCTCGAGGAGTCGGAAGGGTCCCCCAAGTCGTCCTCTGATGATGTCTCCTTTGTGGACCTTTTAGAGATCCTTAGGCAGAGGTGTGACTGGCCCACTGTTAACCCTTCTGATGTGAAGTCGGTGTACCTGAAGGCTTTCGGGTCTCAACCTTCTGCCTTTTGGGTGTCCTCACCTTTTGACGAACTGATGGATCTAGTTAGTCGAAAGGTGTGGGATACTCCTGACACTGTGGAGCCAGTCCCCAGGAGACCAAATAAGTTCTCGTCTGCCCCTTCTGGTAAAGAGTTATTTTCCAAGGGCATTCCCGTAGATGCCATGGTGGTGGCGACGGCCACGAAGAAAGAGTTAGCGGAGACCTCTTCATCTGTTCATCCGCCAAACAAGGAGTCTCGACAGATGGACAGATTTGGGAAGCGTATTTTTAGTTTCACAGACTTTACCCTTTGATCACTATCTCATGCACTTCACGAAGTTGCAGAGGGATCTCCTCAAGGAGTTAGGAGATTTCATACAGGGTGCGTGTACTGAGGGAGTTCCTCTCAAGATTTCTACACAGTTGTCCACCTTAAATTCTGTGGTTAACTTCTCCATGCGACTTATCTCTTATGCTGTGGATGGAGCGAGTATAGCAGCGGGTTCCGGAGTTGCCATGAGGTGCCACTCCTGGATGCACTTACGTCATTTTGCGGAACCTTTCAAGTCTACTTTCACCAATGCCTTGTTTGATGGTTCCTCATTGTTTGGTTCCAAGGTGAAGGATACTCACTCGGTGTGAGCAAGAAAGAAAGACGCTTTCTACCATGAAACTATGTCACATCTTACAAACCTTTTTTGTTTTAGTGAAAACTCACAAATAAAAAAAACTGAGAAGACCCCTAAAACCTGCTAATGTAATACTAACACACAAAACAATGTTAAACTTCAAATATTGAAGTTTAACCCTCCTAGTAGGAGCAATTGTCCCAGACTGACAGCCACACTCATAGACTTGGATTAACCTATAAGGAAGGTTATCCATGTTTAGATGCATGGTGCAGCCTGTGCTTCTATTTTTACTAAGTTCTGTATGTTTTTGTCTTATCTTGATTCCCCACCCAGATTAAAAAATACTTGAATACTTTCAGAAAATCTCATCTCCTAGCCATTGATAGAAATAAGTATTCTATTTTTATTGCCCCTTATCAGGTTGTGTCCATGGAAACATGAAAACCAGATAATTGCCTGTACTACAAACACTCATTTATCTGCTAGAGGAAAACTTTTTGTTATAGACAATGAGCTTCTTAATGTATTTGCTTCCCCTTAGAACTTGCTAGATCAAGCCAAAAGCCTTAATCCAGTCATTCCGCTATGTAAGAGTAAGAAAAAGTATATATGTTTTTCTTGTATCATGCTCTTTTGTCCAGACTGTTCTTCTCTTTTTGCATTGCAGTGCCTGTATTTTTTAAAACTCTTCAAGGAAAAAGAAAGAAAGAAAGAAAGAAGGAAAAAAAACAGGGACACCTGTTTACTTTAGTATCTATGTTACACTCAAAAATAACCAAGAAAGCTTTACTTTATGGCATGTAGGTTATGTTATGCATTGTAAAAATACTTCTGTTAAGAACATAATTTTGTTACAGTTAACTATTTCCTTCCTCTTCCCCTCTCCTAAATGTAATTCCAAAACATGATGAAGGACATATGCTTTGGAGTCCCCTACACATTTTACAAAGTCAGAGAAGTCCAATATGTTTCACAAATATAATTAATATTTTGTAATCCTATGTTTGTCAATTTCCGAATTGCTGTTTTTCTTCCTGTTGATCTCCCGCTCCCAAATCAGGCAACTCTTGTGCTTTTCTCCTGTCTCTCAAACATTTTCTTTTGAAACGTTGGAAAAGGTTTCACTGGCAAAATCTCTCTATGGGCTTTATTACCAGAAGAACAAGAAGCATAATCTCCTTATGTTTAATAGCTCACTTTTTGTTGGACAAACTTTTGTATTCCCTCCTTTGTGTGTTCTGCATCAAAAAATGATTTTGACCCTGTAGGAAAGAATAGTCTGAAAATAGCTGGATACAGCAGCTTAAATCTCACACCTGTTTCTTGATATTCCCCGATTACTGAATAAATTTACTCATCTTCTGCCTGATGTACAGTGAATTATATTTTCCACACTCTACTGTCTCCCACTTTCAGTACTTTGTCTTCTACCACTGGTTTGTCAGAACCAACTCTTTCTGCTGGTGGGATTGCATCTTTACTATTAAAGGACTAGGTTGCTTTCTCATGGCCAGTTTGGAGCATACACACAATATGCCCTTTCAGTTAACAACTACTACTGTGGAATACCAGTCAAGTTGCTAATTTGTGCTTTCATAAAATGAATAAAGTCTGTTCCTTCTAGCTTCTCTGGTACAGCAGAAAAATCTTATGTTTTCCCTATGTCTCTGTCCTCTAATTCTGTTATGTTTTGAAACTTATCTTCTTGAGCTGTCTTATACTCAGCCAGCCTTTTCTTCATTTTGACCTTTGATTTTTACAGTTTTATCACCTCATCTGAATATCTGTTTAAAACTTCTTCCACTTTTCCAGCCTTTTTTATTTGAGTTGATATACTCCTTCAGTGTTTCATTTATTTTAATCAGCTCTTACCACATTTGACTTAACTTTTTCCTCAACATTACTGGAAGTCATGTCTTGCACCAGCGTTGGAGCGTGCACTGCTTTTGGCTGAACAGCTGCAGAATTCTTCCCAATCCGTATTTTCTCCTCAACATTTTTGATTAATTTTCTTTCTGGTGCTGTGAATTTTATTTTTTGCTGGCATCCAAGCAGCACACTTAGTAACCAGTTACTAAAATTTACACAAAAAGTCAAGTTTACTGTCTCTCTCTTCTTAGATTCTGTTTTCACACTGGGAGAGTTGAAATTAATCTGTTACTCCATCTTGGAAGTCTTTGGAAGGAAATTCTTTGAGTGAGGAACCACTCTCTTCAAGAGGTATTTTATGCCACAAAGAGAGTGGAGGTATGTGGAGTGAGTCTTTTTAGTATTACCAGTATTTCTGAAATGTAGGTGTGGTAGAGCTGTATCCTTCATAGCCTAGACGCTGACACAGAGATAATAAGTCAGGAGCCAGTATGAGAGGGAGAAAAGTGAGAGGGCTTTTAGTCTTACTGGTTATCTAAAAGAGCTTAGCTCTTTGACTGTTTTTATGTTAGAAAATGTTGTAGGCCCTCTAGTAGGGCAAGGTGTTTGGAGAAATATGTTCAAGAGAATGGATTCTATTTTTTGAGATGAGAAAAAAATAGAGGGGTTTTATGACATTCCTAGATACAGAGCCTATGCCCTTGAAAATCAGTTTGGCAAGGTAGAAGGATTTCTTAACTATATTTGATAAGTGATGATCAAATGATAGTTTGTTGGTAATGAAGGTACCTAGATCTCTAATGACTGTGTGTCTGTATTAAGCAAAGTCCCATACATGTGGTAATCAGTGGGGTGGACTTGTTTCACAAAAGCAGCTACATTACATGTTTTAGCACAGCTTAAGGCCACAGTCAATATGTCAGCTATTTGTTCTGTCAAGGCCATGTTGTACAATATGAGTATCAGTGGGCGAGTCAGTGATAACACCCAGTTTACAGTCATCAACTTGGTTAGCTATAGACCTTTGGTGCCTGTCTTCACTTTACAGACATAGTTGCAGGGGGGGGGGGGCAGAGCCCTGGGGCATACCACTAATGGCATGTATTTTAGATGAAAAAGTGTCAACAAATCGTATTGTGTTCTTTTGATGAGAGGCATTTTTTTAGCCCAGTGAATGACATGGGGTTTATGTTTACAGTACCAGATTTGTCATTGATACCAGTGTGGGGAATTGTATCAAAGGCTTTAGCAAGGTTTGAATAAGCAGTATGGGCAGAACTTCCTTTCTCTGTGGCATTGTTTACATTTTCCTGGGTTCATAGGTATATACTAGGCTAATGAGCACTGGGGCCTTTTTAAGCCTAGCCATGCATCTTAAAATCTCTGACAAGTTCTTGTACCCTTGATAAATTTCAACACTGGCTTGGGAGATGAAACATTTACAAGTAGGAGCGGGAGAGATCAAACATTTACAGGCTGCCTGTGTCCATTAGAGACATAGATGCCAAACCTGGGACGAATTTCCTGTACCTAATCCAATTGTCCAAGATATACTTGAATTGGTTAGGGAAGAACTCTGCTTCACATGGATGGGGAGCCTGTTCCAGAGAAGTAGTAATCTGGGGGATACATACCTCTCAGTTCAGTACATCCTCTTTATAACACAGACAAGGTTTATGTCTTTAGAACAGGTAATTCTGGTGCTGTTTGTTTTGTGGATATGCAGGAGGTCCATCAGGCTGAGGTCCAACAATGCCTTGTATGCCAGGCATAGATCTCCTTTCAACAGCCTGTAGGAGACTGAATACAGGGGCAGGGCTTTGAGGCAGTCTACAGAGAACATGTCACTTATTCCTTGTATTCTTTTAGTGAGGAACATTTTGGATGTTCCCATTGTTGGATGCGCCTTGTTAGCTACATACCCAAGGGAGTATTATACGCAATGTTCCACTGTATTCAGCATTCATCAGATGTTTCAATGACCTCCTTAGACCTAGATGCATTACATTTGTTTATAAGTTGCAAAACATAGAAGGATGTCCTTACTGCTGTAGACACATGATGGTCAAAGGCAAGATTACTGTCTACATGTCTCCTCAAGTCACTGCCTAATGGGTTGATAATTACCAGGGTTGGATGACTTCCCGAAGGTGCGCATTTCTTGGCATTGAGTTTTAGTCCATGACTCGGACACAAGTTATTCATCTGTCATCCCTTCCTGGAAAACATTAATGTCATTGGGGGACTCTGTCACTGCTCCTAATTTGCAATCTTCTACAGATTTGGTCAGCCAGAGGCCATTCACATTTGCCTTGACTTCAGAGAAGTAAATGCCAAAAAGGAGCAGTCCCAGGACCAAACCCTGAGGGACATAGTTTGTAGCTGACCTCTTTGTAGAGGTGGACTCCCCAGTTCTAACTTCCTGGGTCCTGTCTTTTGGCCTGGTGGCTATTCACTTGGTGGCATAAGAGTTTATACCTAAACTCTTGAGTTTGTCAACAATGCCTGAAAGGGATATTTTGTCAAATGCCTTGGCCAGGTCATGGTAGGCAGTGTGAATTGTTTTGCCATCATCCACTGCATTGGTGAACTTCTTAAAGAAGTCCACCAGGTTGAGTAGGCATGATCTGACCTTGATGAAAACAGACAGAATTGGATTCAGTGTCTGGAGGTTTCCAATGTCATTATTGATAATTTTTGTAATAATTCTTTCCATGACCTTGCATATTAGACTAGTGAGATTTATGGTCTGTAGTTAGACCAACTTTGTACAGAAGGATGACGGTTGCTGTTCTCCATTTGTGTGGCATGAAGCCTGTTTGGAGGCTGTTGTAAAATACTGATTCCATTGGGCCTGATAAGTCATGATTCAATGTTGTCTTTTCCATTTGGGTTAAACCTGTGGGTTATCAGATCCAAGACTAACTACATCCAAAAGACTACAGTCTCCAAGATCCACCTTCTGTACATATAATACCTGGCTGTATTCAGGTTTACCTCAGATTTCATTTTCCGCCTCCCAGACAGGATAGCAGCTCGATAGATCTCAAGCTCCAATGGAGTGTATCCTTTTTGTGTGCTTTCTTGCTATTTTTTCATCACCTTTTTCCTCTTCCTTATTTTTCTGTGGTCAGTAGTGTATTATTGTAGTTCTCTAGTATGTAGGATTAAGTAGTGTGGGTTTAGTTTTGATGTAGAATTTTCTTAGTGTTAATGGGCTTTTCCTGCCTTGTTGTTTTTAATTTTCTCTGTAGTTGATAGGGATTTAGTAATATTGTAATAGTGTAATGTTTAGTTTGTTGCTGTGGCTCACAGTTAGGTAATGTGTTGTGTTGTTTAACTGTTGTAGATAGATAAGGGTTTAAGAAGTGTGTAGTGTGCAGCCAGAAGCTCCCTTCCCAAGACTGACATGATCAGTGTGTGTACTGTCTCTGGGTCACCCACTTAGGGAGACAGTGCTCCATTTGTGACAGCTTTGGGTCCAGGGCTGTCCATAAAAGAAAGTCCAAACTGGTCCTGAAGGGTCTTTTTCCCACCAGGGATGCTTCCTGCTCCTCCTCTACTCCAGCTAGCAAGCATGATAAGAGTGTGGTCAGGTCAGAAGGAGGGGACTAAGGACCCCAAATTCTCTAAGGGGGGATCGCAAACTCATGACTCCTCCTGAAGCTTGCCGTCTAGATCTAAAGTCTTTGGTTCCTTTGGCTGTCCCGGTGCCATCCTCGAATCATTTGCCTTTTTCTCCCTCTACTCCTGGGAGTTTTCTCCAGGGTCTTCGCCATGTTCGCCCCAGGTCCAATTCTGTCTGGTTTGGTCCTACTCCTCAGAGCCTTCTACCAGTAAACAGGCATCCAAGCATGCTTTGGTGGCTTCTTCATCTCAGTCTGTCCGATTGCTCAGGAGTATTAGACTTGCCAGTTTGGATCAGCTGATGACGTCTTCTCTGCAGGCCCTGATGCAGGTAGGCCTGATCCCTTCTATCTCTTGTCCAACCTGAGGCTTTGGCTCCAACTAACTTGTTTCCTCCCTTGGGTCTAGTGGCTCTGTGGTTCCTGGATATGGTTGCCTTACCACCATCAGGTTGGATCCAGCTGCTTGGCCGATCTCAGCTCCCACCCCTGCCTTGGCCTTATTGACTCTGGTTGTTTCAAAGCTGAGTGGCTTTAGAGCCAACCCTTTGGGGCCAGGACTTCCGGGTCAGGGTTGATGCTTCTGGTTTCAGAGTCATCCCTCCTCTCCCTCTGTGTTTTGGCTTTCATAGTTCATCTCCAATCTCAGTTTTGGGACAGGCAGGAGAAGGTAAGGAGTCCGGCACATCCTTGGAGTCCTTGTATCCCAGGGGTGCAGGCTACAGGTGACCTTCTTTAGTCTCTACCTTCAACTTTGCATAGAGGATGATGTTCTTCGTGTTTCACTGTTCGAGCCATTACATTTGGGTAATCTGCTGGCAGGTTGCCCTCAGTCGGCCTGAATAACAAAGTCTTGGGTCCTGTGTCGGTTGCTGTCTCCTCTTCCATGACGTCAGGTCATCAGGGGTATAAAACATGCAGACGACGCCATTTTATTCTGTCTTTCTTGCCGCGTGGTGCCAGAAGCTGTTCGCAAGTGTCGCTCGGTCGACTCCTGAAATTTTCGTATTCGAGTTTCAGAACCGAAGTCTTCAAACTAAAGCTAAGCACCCCGTTGAGGAAACTTTTTCTTGCTCCTTACCGATGTCAGTAAAAGTTAATAATTGCATTACTTGTGGGAAGCAAATACCTCATAAGGATTTTCATTTGTACTGTATTCCTTGCCTAGACCCTGATCACAATGTGCCTTGCTGTCGGTTTTATGCTAGATTTAACCAATGCAGTATTAAGTGTCGGTATATTTTTGCTTCTAAATATTTTGGTTCAAGATTTAATTATCCTGAAATGTCGTCGGTTAGCAATCAGACTATCAGAGTTCATAAAAAACGCAAAGAAAAAGACAGAGACAGACTGTTGAGGTTCAAAACCAACAACGAAGCTTCTCCTAAGCCAGTCTCCGATTCGCCTGTACTCAGTGAGGCGCATTCGCAGCCCCTGATACCCGCTACTTTTGAGTTGCAGGACTCTACCGAGACCCATTCGGAATCCGGTATGCTGCGAGATTCTCAGAGTATTGAACCCACAGATGTCTCTCCTTTGGATGGGTCCAGAGCCGCTGAGCAGGCACCGGCTTCTGAGGATGTTTTCAGGCCTCAACATTTTTATATTAAACCGACGCCAGCAACGAAAACAAGGTCAAAAATAACTTCTGTGTCTAAAAAACCGACGCATGAGCCACGTGCTCAGGCCCCTATGCCTAAAAAAACAGATGATTAAAATGGCTGAGGATTTAATTACCTTGATCAGGTGTTCCCAACCCCCCCCCCCCGCCCCCCGTCCCCGCTAAGAGGCCTAGGCAAGGCAGTGTTTATGAATCTTCAGATCAGGTTTCCATTTCTTCTGATTCCTCTTCTGATCAGGAATTTTCTATTCCACCCTATGAGGATTCTGATACAGAGGAATCCATCCCATCTGCATCTCCTCCTAAGGATTACTCATTTCGAGAGACTTTGCATACTTTAAGGGAACATTTTCACTGGAAAAGTCAGGACTTCTCTGAATCAAAAAAGAGACTTGGGGATTTCCTTCTTCTTCCTCAGCATAGGCCTTTGGCAATACCTCCTGTATTAGACATTGTTGATGATGTGTTCTCGGAATCAAGCTTGGCTCCTGATTCCCTGCCTCCGGCTCCTAGCAAGCCAGACAGATATTACAGGGTTCCTGACTCCCACAAATTTCTTTTCAAAAATCCTGCTGCTGATCCTGAGACTATTTCTCCGGGTCCCAAGGGTGTAAAGGCCTCTACAGCCAAAAATCCTACCCCTTCTGATAGAGATTCCAGGGCGCTGGATAGATGGGGTAAGAAGGTTTATACATCTGCAACCTTGGCAATCAGGGCTTTAAACTGCCAGTTTCATATGCTTAAATATGAACAGCATGTTATGGGCTTACTGAAACAAAAAATGATATTGATTTCTCATTGTGTGTAAAATAAAGAGTTACAGGAATTACTGCATTCAGCAGAACAGGCTGGAAAGCATACTTTGCAATGTGGTTTTGATTCCTTGGAGGCCTCTTGTAGGGCAGCCGTTACTGGATCTGTGATTAGAAGGCATGCCTGGCTCAAGGAGCAAAATATGCCTGATCATGTTAAAGCTAAATTGTTGAATGGCCCCTTTGCAGCATGATGCTCTGTTTGGTAATAAGGCAAAAGAGGTTTTAAAGAATATAGAAGACAAATGCATCCCAGCAAAATCTATGCAAACTGTAAAAGATTTCTTGCAAGTGCAGCCACCCAGGTTCAGTAGGCACTGGCCTACTAAAACTTGGTCCTTTCCTGTGTCCAACAGAGCCACTCAGGGCAAATCCAAGCACTCCAGAGGCTTCAGGTACCAATCACAGTGTTCTTACAGGTCAAAGCAATGGGGTGCCTCCACCTCCAAATCTGGAGAAAACAAAGCACAACCCTACAGTAAGCAGTCTGAATGACTTTCCTCTACCATCACCAAGCACTTATCTTTTGGCAGCCCCCTTGGGGGTAAAACTAGCACTTCATGCTCAAAATTGGCAGTTAATTACCCAGGACAAGTGGGTATTAAACATAGTATCCCAGGGATACAGATTTCATTTCTATACTTTGCCAATTCCAAATGGATGGCCAGATCTGCTACAAAACCAGTGGGCAGAGGCCCAGAAACAAGTCATGTCCTTCATGGATGTGGTGGCTATTCAACCGGTACCAGAAAAGGAAAAAGGACAAGGTTTTTATTCAGGACTTTTCCTGGTACCCAGAAAAGACCATTCATGGCATCCAATACTGGACGTATCGATTCCGAACACGTTCCTGGATATCCCAAAATTCAAAATGCTGACTTTACAACAGCTACTGCCTATGCTAGGCAGGAATGCTTGGTTAGTATCTCTAGACTTAAAAAAGGCATACCTGCATATCCCAGTAAGGGAATCATGCAGAAGATACCTTTGCTTCAAAGCAGGTTTTTTGCATTACCAATTCTCTGCACTGCCCTTTGGCTTATCTACTATGCCCAGGGTCTATACAAAGTGCCTGGCACCAGTAATTGCATTCTGCAGACAAAAGAAGCATTCAAATGTATCCTTATCTGAACGATTGTCTCATTCAAGCAGAGGACAAGAACACTCTTCTTCAACATCTGGCATTTGTAAAAAGGCTTCTAGAATGCCTAGGGTACACCATAAACAAAAATAAATCACAACTGGTACCCTCGCAAATAATTACATTCCTGGGTGCAAGCTTGAATACAACTGCCCAGATGGCTTACCTCACGCCAGACAAACAAAGGCAACTGACAACATACTTGAAACAAATGGCAACAAAAACCCAGTTATCTGCAAGACAAATTCTGCAGGCTTTGGGGTTCATGGCACCCTGCATTCTACTAATTCCATATGCAAGACTGCATATGAGGAAACTTCAGTGGTACCTAAAACGTTTATGGAGTCAACATTGTCACAGCCTGGAAATGATGATTCCTCTCATTCCCTGCCTACAACAGGAGTTTCTTTGGTGGGCAGAGACATGTCACCAAACAAGGGACTGTCATTCACTTACCCCCTGCCACCCAAACCCCAACTACAGATGGATCAGACTATGTTTGGGGGGCCCACCTGGCAGGGAGATGCATTCAAGGCAAATGGAGCCCAAACCAAATGCATCTGCATATCAACCAGAAAGAGATGCTAGCTGTTCAGAATGCTCTGACAGCCTTCAAGGACTTACTTCATCCAGGACAACTACTGATAAAGACGGACAACACCACAGTTATGTGGTACATAAGCAAGCAGGGGAGTACACATTCCTACCCCCTTTTCAGACTAGCCATGACTTTGTGGAACACAGCCTTGACTTACCAAATACATCTTCAAGCTCAATTCCTGCCAGGAAAGCAAAATACTCTGGCAGACGACCTAAGCAGAAATCTTATGGACCCACACAAATGGAAACTGGATCCACAAATCTTCAGCATGTTAACACAGAAATGGGGGAGCCCAGACATAGATCTGTTTGTCTCTCCCCAAAATTATCAGTTGGACAAATTCTGCACAATAACTCATCACAAAAAAGCATGGAAAATGGATGCTCTATCCTTCAGCTGGAGAAACCTATCAGTCTATGCCTTTCCCCCTCTGCCTCTACTCTTCCAAGGTCTTACTAAAAGTCAGACAGGAAAAAACAAAAATGATCTTAATTGCTTCAGACTGGCCTCGCCAGCACTGGTACTTACTTCTAAGGAATATGTCTCACCTTCCTCCATGGTACTTGCCTCAAATACCTCATCTACTGTCTCAGCAGAACTATCAAATTCTATACACTCAGCTCCAAACTCTGAATCTTGCAGCATGGCTAATAAACTAATTATTCAAACAACACCTCTCAGTAAATCTGTGATGGTTATCATTTTGGAAGCCAGAAGACCTAGTACTAGAAAATCTTATGGTGATAAATGGAAGAGATTCTGTTCTTGGAACCAAGCACAAGGAATAGACACAGAAAAGCCCAATATTCCTCAGATTTTACAATATTTGACTGAGATGCTTGACAAGGACCTATCTTTTTCTTCAATAAAAATCCATGCCTATGCCATCTTGGCTCGTTACAACACAGAGCCTCCCCCCTCTTTTCTCATCCACTGCTTAAACAGTATCTTAGAAGGGCCAAAAATTTAAGGCCTCCCAGAAGAGCACCAACTCCTGCATGGAACCTCAAGTATTGTGCTGGAAAAACTCACCCTGCCTCCTTTTGAACCAACAGCTACTGTGGATATAAAATTTATATCTTGGAAAGCAGCTTTTCTTTTGGCAGTCACTTCAGCAAGAAGGGTTTCAGAACTAATACTATACTATGGCTGTGTTCCACAAAGCCATGGCTAGTCTGCAAAGGGGGTAGGAATGTGTACTCCCCTGCTTGTTTACATCTCAATACTAATCAATCGAACCATAGTAGAAGCTAAAGTTCCCACCATCTGGAAAATATCCTATGTAATCCCACTTCACAAAGGAGGCAGCTCTACTGAATTCTCCAATTATAGGCCAATAGCTATACTCTCTCCACTTGCAAAGATTATGGAAAAATGTATTCATAGACAACTCATGCACCACCTAATCCAGAATCGCCTTATGGCAGGCACTCAGCATGGCTTCCGTCCTCATCACAGCACTACTTCAGCCCTCCTAGCCTTTGCCAACACCATAAACCATAATCGCAACAATAATTATATATCCTCAGCCCTCTTTTTGGATCTTTCCAAGGCATTCGATATGGTTGATCACCAACTTTTAATCCACAACCTGCAAACATTCTGTCTAGATACTGGAGCCCTCCAGTGGTTTCAATCCTACCTGAATGGTCGACAGCAGGCTGTCCTCTGGCAGAATAAACTCTCTAACCTTCTACCTAACACCCTTGGAGTACCACAAGGCTCTATACTAGGGCCCTTGCTGTTCTCCATCTTCATTAACGACCTTTATACTGTCATCCCAAAAGTCAGCTGTATCCAATATGCTGATGACTCTACTCTGATTTGCTCAGCCACATCTCCAGAGTTATTGTCAGCTACCCAGACCACCTTTAATGCAATAGAAAACTGGCTTTCTGAACATCGTCTGATCCTAAATCCCAAAAAAACTAAAATGCTGTTATTTTCACCAACACGTAGGTCTACTGCTTTCACCTTTACCATAAAATCAAATGATGGCACAATAATCTCCCCTGACCTATCTACAAAACTATTAGGTGTCATCATAGACAATAATCTAAAATTTGACCTACATGTTAACCAAACTATCAAAACCATCAATAAAAAACTAGAGTCACTTTACAGAATAAAAGCCTTCCTAACCCCTCCGGCTAAAATTGCCATAGCTCGCTCTCACCTTCTTTCAACCCTTCTGTATGCATCCCCTCTAGTCGTGAATTTAAACAAGACTGTCCTTAACAAACTCTCAATTTGCTACAACCACATTTCCAGGTTTGCCACTGGGCTGCCTTTTAGGACACATCATTGCATCAATCTAAATCAACTTGGGTGGCTTGAACTACCCAGCCTAATCCAGTATAACCAACTGATTATGGCCTATAAAATCCTCTATAATCCGGACAATACTCCTGCACTTAAAAATATTATCACCCCCTATAACAATCCTAGGCCGCTTCGATCCTCTAACAAACTACTAATTCAGACTAGCAAAATTAATAACACAGCCAGTGATTCTCTCTTTGCAAACTCTGTAAGTAGATCCTGGAACTCTCTTCCAGCTGATATTACCTTGCTTTCACCTTAGGTCAATTTAAAACTAGACTCAAACAACATTTGTCACTTAACTGGATATGTCAATGTATCAAGCCTGGCTAACTCTCTCTAGAATGTGTAAAAATCTGTTAACCAGTTTACTGTGTAATTTAATTTAATCCTGATTAACTGTAACCTGTGGAACTTGTTTAACTTGCTTACTTATGTAATCTCTGTAAATAGTCTGTTTGTAATATGTAATGCTGGTATTATGTAATGCTGTATTTGCTTACCCTTGGAGCTTTTCTCCCTGGGCCTCCGCTGAAAATGGACATGCATCCAGTCGGATTATCCCGGTCAACAAATGTAAAATAAAATAAATAAATAAAATAAAGTAAACTACAGGCTCTCATGGCAGTGGAGCCTTTTATTATATTTTACCCGGACGGGGTGTCCCTCAGGACCAATCCTTCTTTTATTCCTAAGGTGGTATCCAGTGTGGCTCTTAACCAGACTATTCACCTGCCAACATTTTACCCAAATCCACAGAACAAGGGGGAGCGGATTCTGCATTCATTGGATGTACAGAGACAATTAAGATTCTACTTAAATAGGACCAAATCTCTAAGAAATTCTGAGCAACTACTCTTAGCATTTGCTGCAGGATCAGAGGGGAAGGCTATATCAACGCAGACTGTTTCTAAATGGATAAGCCACTGCATTCATTTCTGCTATTTGCACCATGGTAAACCTGTGCCCAAGGGGATCAGATCACACTCCACCAGGGCTGCCTCTACTTCAGCAGCTTTTCTCAGAGGGTTCCCAGCCAAAGGCATTCTAGAAGCTGCTACTTGGAGCTGTGTTCATACCTTCACAAAGCATTATCATTTACCTCTCTTCTCCAAATCCAGGGCAGGCTTTGCCACTGCAGTCCTGCAGGGCCTTATAGCCACTCCTAATGCTGTTTAGTTCCATCCTCCCATCCATAGCTTTGGGATTCTACCCAAATGTAATGACTGCAACAGTGAAACACGAAGGACATAGTACAGTTGTGTACACTTACCATAAATGTAGATGTTCGAGTGTATTCAGTGTTGCAGTCCGGGTTACCCACCCGCCATCCCCCTTTCTATACCTTTTCTTTCCTTCACTATACTCAAAAGCCTTTGTGGTGTATTTGCTTTTAGTTGAAGGTAAAGTTTATGTTTCTAAAAGTGCATTTTTATATTTACTGTTTATTTGTATATATATATATATATATATATATATATATATATATATATATATATATTTTTTTATTTTTTTTTTTTGATCCCCATTTGGGGGGCACCTGACATCTGAGGCAAGAAAAACTGAATAAAATGGTGTCGGCTGCAAGTTTTATACCCCTGACGACCTGACGTCATGGAAGAGGAGAGAGCAACCGACGCAGGACCCAAGACATTGTTATTCAGGTTGACTGAGGGCAACCTGCCAGCAGATTACCCAAATGTAATGACTGCAACAGTGAATACACTCAAACATCTACATTTATGGTAAGTGTACACAACTGTACTTTCTCCTGCCTAGAGATGGAGGGGTCAATGCCAAGTGGTATCCCTCCCCATTCATCATCTGTGCTGTGTACTCACACCAGCTTGCTGCAGAACAGCCCACTCCAGTTGGCCTCTAGACTACCCTGCTCCCAGGTCCCCCTGCCTCTCCCACTTCTACCCTCAGATTCTCCTGGGCTGGGAGGTCATAGCAAAAGGTGATGCAAGAGGTATCACCTGGATTCCCCATAGGAATCCCTTACCAGGGATACTGACCTTGAGGAGGTAGAGGGGTCCCCAAAGTCCCTCTGCAAAGATGCTTCTTTTGGTGACCTTGTGGAGCTGCTTTGCCAGTGTGTGATTTGGACAGCCGAAGCCCCATCTCCAGAGGGTTTCTGCATTCAGTATACGTCCATCCGCATTCTGGGTGGTTCTCTCTTCAGGTGCACCTATTGACTTAGTGTCTCAGAGGGCCTGGAGGGAGACTGATACAGCTGAAGCCAGTCCCCAAAAAGCTTGATAAGGTCTTGGCCCATCCCAAGGGTCAGTAACATTATAGTAAGTGTTCCACCACTGATGCTAATGTGTTGGTAGCCACCAGGAAAGGACATATTAGAAGAGAGTTAATTTGTCCTCCCCTCCCCAAATGGGGAGTTTGGGGCATTGAACTGGTTAGTGAAGCACTCCTAAGCATCAGCTACGTTTGCACTGAGAGTATTTCATTACATGGCTCACTTGACAACACTTCAAGAAGACATTGCATGTAAAATGTCAAGAATGGTTAAGACACAACAGACTCCAGAGTCTCAGATGAATCTGGAGAGACAGTTGTCCACCCTGCAGTCTATTTGTAACATGTCTATCTGTCTGCTGTCCAATGCAGCCAATGGCACATCTGGGCTGCTGATGCTGGCGGCTTTCCATATGTTGCCAAACTTGGATGAAATTGTGTAATGATGGCGCCTCACTTTTCAGACCTAAGATTAAAAATACTTTGACCGGGAGCAAGCAAGATGGAAAAACGTCTGCAGATGGAGTGCATTTTGTTACCCCCCCCCCCCAACAGACCTTCTCGAAGAACCCGTTGGGGGGCGGGGGTGTCTCTTCTTTAGAAAAGCATATCCAGCTGAGTCTTCCATTTGTGTCAGGTGGGGTAACCAGAATTGGTGCCACTTGCGTGACAGGAGTGGTCCACAGAACTAGGCCTTCCAGCCTTTTCTGTGAGGCCCTTCCAGTGTACCTGTAGGGTTGCCCGACTCTCTTGCTCTAGAAACATACAGAGGTTGCTTGGCTGTACACTCGGCCATCACCTTGGATGCATTGGTTTTAAGAGTCGTATCCAAAGGCTACCTGATTCTATTTTTATTTCTGGCAAAAAGAAAATGCTATAAACACCTTCCGGACATGCCACCCTGTTAGAGAAGGGATGCAGTTGTCAAAATCAAGTTGTTAGTAAATCAAGCCACCCAGAAGGTGTCATCAGACCAATGAAGACCTGAGGTCTATTCCAGGTTCTTTTTGGTTCCTGAGAAGTTCAAGGATCTCTAGACAATTTTGGATTAATGCAAACTGAATAACTTTATGAAACAGATCAAGTTCCAGATTGTCACAGTACAGTCTATTCTACTTCTGTTGGGGGAAGGATGACTGGATGTGCTCGACCGACCTCAATGATGCCTACCATCATGTAAAGGTAATGGGGCAGTTCAGGAGGTACCTTTGCTTCCAGCTGGGAGCCAGTCATTATCAGTTCAGAGCACTGCCCTGTGATCTCAACACTGTCCCCCAGGTGTTTATCAAGTGCATGGCAGTCATAACAGCCTGGCTTAGGCTGCATGGTTTCCTCATCTTTCGTTACTGGAACTATTATCTTTTCACCATGTATATGAGAGCATCATTAGTCAGGACCAAGGATTTCCTATTCCATTTGTGCCTTTCCTTGAGAATCACCATAAACTATCAGACATCCATCCTTCAGTCTGTTCAGACTTTGGAATTCTTAGACTGCCAGTTGAATACAGTATCTCAGGTTGCAACACTCCTGCCTCTGAGTATCTGCTGTTCATACTCAGGCCAGTGTCTTACTGTTTCATAGGAAATCTTTGGCTTCCCTGGTTCTCAAAATTTTAGGTCACATGGCTACAACAATTTGCTTAGTTCCTTTGGTGAGATATCATGTGAGGATACTACAGTGAAACTAGACAAGCAGTGGCCCTACTAGACTCACCCTATGAAGTTTCCCAGTTAGAGGCCAGTCAAAATCAAATCAAGTGGTGGTTAGAGTTTCCCCAGGTGTCAGTTTGTTCTTCCTCCCCCCACAGGGTACGGTCACAGCGAACACCTCCCTTCTTGGGTGGGGGGTGCACTTTGAAGGGAAGATATTTACCCTGAAGGCCAGTCTTCACACCAATATTTTGGATATGAGGGCCTTCCTCCTTGCATTGCAGTCCTGTCGAGACTTTCTTCCCAAGAGTATGATTTCAGTGGAGATGGACAATATGTCTGTCGTCTGGTGTTTGAACAAACAAGGAGGAACCCAGTCTTATCCTGTTTGTCAGGTGCCACGAGAGTTTGGCTGTCAGTGATTTTGTCTCAACATTGTCTGGTAGCATTGCACTTGGGGAAGTCCAACATTTTACCAGACAGTCTGAGCAAGAGCTTTCTTCTTCCTCATGAGTGGTCCCCAAGTCTGAGAGTAGTGGCATGGATCTTCCAGTGCTGGGACACTCTGTTGTAATCTGTTTGCTTCCCTATCCATCACTAAGTGCAGAGTTATAACTCCTTAGTCCCTTCACAGGGACAGTCACCCAGGGAATGCCCTTCTGTATGCTTGGCCCCCTTGTCTCCTATATGCATATCCTCTGACGATAAAGTTTCTTCAGAAGGCTGTTTGTTGCACAGTGACTTTGATCCCCATTGCTCCTTTTTGGCTCTGTCAGGTGTAGTACCTATTTCTATGGTCTCTTCTGAGGTACCCTTCTTGAGTGCTGGATCTCATCTGGATCTGATCTCTCTTCCAGCAGGTTCAGACCCACCCAACCTCTGGACACTCAAGTTAATCGCATGGTTTCTCCAATTCCCCTTTTGGCCAGATATCCCATGCTTTCAGAGAGAGTGGTCCACATTTTGTCCTTTTCTCAGAATTTATCTACTTGCAAAGTCTCCTTTGTCATGTGGCAACGCTTTGCCATTTGGGCTTCTTCTAAAGTCTTGGACCCTTTTTCAGCGCTTTTGTAGGTTCATAGATTAGTACTAGGCTAACTGCCCTTATGGACCATTTTAAGCCTTGCCAATTACCCTATATGAAAATCAAACCCTGCACCTTGTGTCTGTAAGATAAACAACTTAACCATTATGACAACCTCACATCCAAAATGTATCAACTGAGTCAGGCAGTAGTCAAACTTTTACAGTCTTCTAATCCATAGTCAGATGTGTTATCCATTGCCCCACTGGCTATCCTTGATTTTCTTGCTCACCTGTTTCATTTGGGATCTAGCTATTCCCTTATTAAAGTGCATTTGGCAGCTATTTCCAAACATTGGCAGAGACACTACACCTGTTAAAGGTTTCAAATGCTTTTCTCAGAAGAACCTTTTTATTGCAATTTCCTGTCCAGGACCCTGTCCCTCTATGGGATTTACCTTTTTATGTTTCATGTGCTTGCTGGACCACTAGGCTAGCATCTCTAGAGCAATTTCAAATCTAGCCATGTTATTCCCGAGTTGCCTCAGTTGTCCTTGGTTAGATGTATGTAATTTGCAGAGCAAGTCTATGATCAACACCGACTATCCCTGTTCATGAGGATCATGGGTGTTACCCCCAGGGTGAATTTGCTGTTGCCCATCCATTTGTCCAGGTTGCACTTGAATAGGGTCAGTGAGGAGCTCTGTTTCACGTGAACTGGAAGTTTATTCCAGAGTAGCGGCAGTCTGTGGGAGATGTCTCTGAAGACCCTTTTCCTGGTAGCTGTTACTTCTGCCAGGCATGTGTCAGAGCAGCAGTCTTTATCCTCAGTACCTCCATATCTGTTTTGTTAATAAAGACAGGCTATCAGAATCGATCCTGGTTTTCTCCTTAAGGTGGCATCAGAAAACAGTTTGAATCAGGCCATTCACTTACCAATGTTTTTCTCTAATTTCTCAAACAAAGGAGAATATTTGCTACATTGTGTTGATGTTTATAGACAACTCCAATTTATTTAGATAGAACCAAGTCCTACAAAAAGTCTGAATTTTGTCTCCTTTTCAAAGGGCTGGTTGGGAGAGCCACTGTCTTAAGTCCACTCTATGTGGCTCTCTGATTGCATTTCATTTGGATTTAGTTTGAAAGAGAAGGCTTTACCTTGCACTGAAAGGTCACTGTATAAGAGATATGGATACTTCTATGACTTTCCTCTCGAGAGCTGCAATGGATGACATTTGTGTTGCTGCTACTGGGGTAAGTCCACACACCTTTGTCTGTCACTACAAGCTGAATATTTATTTGAGGTCTAGGGCCTACTTTGGTTCCACCATATTGAGAAACCTGCTCTCATAAGACATCCCTGGGTGTAAAGTGGCTGGGGACTCTGTCCCACAGCTTCAACCCAAATGGAAAAGACAAGAATGGATACAAAAGTTGTCTACTTACTATGCTGATAGATCCGTGCTGTCTGTTTCCACCTGCCCCCTCCTACATTGTTTTTCTCTTGATCATGGATGACAGAGTCATGGAAGTTCTTTCTCCTCCTTTCATTTGGGGTCCTTGTTTTATGTTTTTAGAGTTAGCATTTGGAGTTGTTTGGGGAGGGGCAAACTAGATCTGAGGCAACTGTATAGAGCAAGGTGTTTTGGGTAGAGGAGGCAGAGCTTGGGGGCTGAAGTCATTTGGAAATGGCTGGTCTCACATCTGATAATCCTCTGGTTGAATCGGATGGAAACAGACAAATATGGCTGTAATGATATGGTAAGTACATGACTTTCATTTTCATGCTGTTTAGAAGGCAGCCTGGGATATTGTCTAGGCCCACTGATACAGTTTTCTAGGACTTAAAGAGAGCATTGAGGACCTGCTCCATAGTGATAGTAGGGGGAGTTGAATTTGATACTATTAACTGAGGGGAAGACGGGTAAAGATAGAGCTGAATTTGTCTGCTAGTAGGTTTGCTTTATCTGCTGGCTCAATATAAGTGGCTACATTAATAATGAACTCTGCACACAATCGTGTATTGTCTTTTAGACTGCAGACTTAGCTAAAGAGTATCTTGTGGTTGTCTTTGGCCTGGGATGCCAAATTCACCTCAAATTTGGCTTTGACAGACTTTATTTTCCTTAGTTTGATAAGAATGCTTTTATCCTACTGGTTGCTACACCACTTAAGTTTTTCCATGATTTTCTCCCTTCTGTTATACAGACTGTTGATGTGATTCTTCCAGGGTGGTTCATTTTTGAGTTAGTTCTGTACTTACTGCTGGTGGACACAGCTGCCTCTATGCAGTTATTAACATGCTTGTGTAGGGTTTCTGTGATCAGTTCCACATAGGCAACAGTATTATCAGGGTTTTCGAAAATTTTTCAGGTTATCACTTAATAGTAGGAAGTTGGCATTAAGTGGACAAACACCTGGTGTCAAAGTCATGGCCTCAAGCTAAATGCCAAAAAATGCATAGTAATCCCATTTGGGAAAAACAAAGTACCTACAAACTACCACATAGATGGGAATCCACTAAGTACAGAAGAAGTAATTAGGGACCTGGGTACCCAAGTAGATAACATGCTCTCCTTTGATAACCACATAGCCAAAACAGTCGGGAAATCCTTCTATGTGGCACACCTGATCACAAAGGGTTTCTCATCCAGATCCAAGGAGGTGATTGTGCCCCTTTACTCCTCACTCATTAGGCCCATAATAGAGTACAATGCCCCATTTGGGATGTACCTTACTAGAGACCTGCAACAACTAGAAAGACCACAGAAGTACCTCACTAAGAGGATTAAGGGCCTTAAACAATTACCCTATGAAGCACGACTAAAAAAGCTCCAGCTCTTCTCAGTCGCTTACCATCTTCTCAGAGGTGACCTATGTCTGACCTATAGGTCCATGTCAAACCCTGAACTAATGGACATGCTTCACCTCAAAAAACGAGATCCCTCAGAATCATTCGTTCTAGCGACTTGAGCCTATGTAAAACAATAAACAGGACATGCTGGAGGGATAGAGTCCTGTCCCAGTGACTCCCCCTCACTCTGGAATAGAATTTATTTATTTTTTATTTTACATTTGTTGACCGGGATAGTCAGACTGGATGCATGTCCATTTTCAGCGGAGGCCCGGGGAGAAAAGCTCCACAGAGAAAAAAGTACAACATTGATTACATACAGATAAATACACAGTTACAGGAACAATATTTTTTGGTTTAGATACATTTGCCAACAGTGTGATTTAATTACAACTCAAAATGCAGTAATATTTCTATAACTTGTTACAGGATCCTTACTGTTATAGTATGCAGTCAAGCAAGGAGGAGCTTGATTGCTATAGAAACCAGAGGAGATAGAATGCTAAGGACGTTGGTTGATAATTATTTGAAACTTTGAAAAGCAAGAGTAGCATCTAGTAGGTACAGGGGAGTGGGTATAGTATGTGTCAAGGAGGGCTAATCTGGGTTAATACATGGGCAAAGCCAATGAGACTTAAAAAATTGTTTAAGATTATTTTTAAATTGACAAAGGGAGGTGGAAAGTCTTAGGTTATTAGGGAGGGAATTCCAAACCTTCCCTATAGAATTGGCAAAGAGAGCTTCACCGCCCAAGTTATTAGATTTGATGGTTTGGACCAGAAATCTATTTGAGGAGCGAAGACAGCTAAGATTGGAGTAGGGAATCAATATTTCACTCAGTGAAGGGGTTTTATCAGGTTGTTTGATTATTTTAAACGCTTCAGTGAGTTGGTTAAATTTAAGAAGATTGGGTAGTTCAAGCCAGTCGAGTTTCCTTAGATTAAGACAATTATGAGTTCTATGAGGAGCACTTATTACAAATTTGGCAATGTGATTATAGGCAACAGAGAGTTTATTGATCTCATTTTTGTTGAGGAAGGAAAGGACAGGAGAGGCATACAGTAAGGTAGAGAGGAGATGTGTGCGTGCAATAGTGAGTTTGGCAATAGGGGTTAAGAAATTTTTAATTCTATACAAGGATCCAAGTTTCTTATTTACTGTCTTTATGGTTTGACTGATATGCATATCAAATCTAAGCTTATTATCAGTAATGACCCCTAAAGGTTTAGTGTTGGTATCAGGCTCAATTTTGGTACCATTAATAGATTGGACAAAGAAGGTATTGTTATTAGATAGTGGAGAAAGTTGAACTGGTGGAGGCACTGAGGTGGGAAAAAATATTAGTAATTTGTTTTTTTTTTTGGATTTAGGATGAGTTTCCGTTCTGCGAGCCATTTTTCTACTGCAGTAAAGGAGTGTTGGGTGACTACTTGTAGATCAGAGAGAGAGACTGCAGATTAAATCAGGGTGGAGTCGTCTGCATATTGGATACAGGTGGCTTTAGGGATAACAGTGTGAAGTTCATTTATGAATACAGAAAAGAGGAGGGGACCTAGTATGGAGCCCTGAGGAACTCCTATGGTATTAGGTAGCAGGTGAGATAGCTTATTTTGCCATTGGACTGCTTGTTGTCTACGAGAGAGGTAAGCCTTGAACCAGCTGAGAGCTGGATTATCAAGGTGTAAGGTTTCTAGGGTGTTCAGCAGAATCTCGTGATTGACCATGTCAAAAGCTTTTGACAGATCAAGAAGGAGTGCAGAAGTTATTTTTTTGCTGTTACAGTTTTTATTTACTGAGTCAGTAAAGGAAAGTAGGGCGGTGGTCGTACTATGGTGGGGTCTGAAACCGTGTTGAGTATGGGACAGTAGATTGTTTAGGTTAAGATAGTGAAGTAATTGTTTATGAACGCATCTTTCCATAATTTTGGCTATTGGAGACAAAATTGCTATGGGTCTATAGTTCGATGGTTCAGTGGAGGAGCCACCCTTGTGAAGTGGAATGACATAGGATATTTTCCATATGGAAGGGATGGTGGCCTCTGTTATTGTTCGGTTAATTAGGATTGAGATAGGGTAGGCTATAACGTCTGCTGCTATTTGCAGGTATTCAGCTGGGAGTCAATTGGCAGAAAGGGTGGTTGGTTTGAGTTTCTTCAATAAGGCTCTAATGTAAGAGGTGGATGTTGGCTGAAGAGTAAAGGAGAAGGATGATTCCTCAGAAACAGTAAATAAGGGGGAGGAAGGAAGAGTTAGTTGATTGGCTAGTGACTGAATGGTCTCGGTAAAGAAGGAGTTAAAGGTATTTGCTGCTTCTTCTGGATTTTTACCAATAAGTGTCTCTGGGGTGGGTGTAGACGATTTCCCTGAGTGAAGGAGATTATTTAAGCCTGCCCAGAACTTCTTTGGATTATTCTGGTGTTTATCTTGGAGGTGACAAAAATAGTTCTTTTTGTCCAGGGTACTGTCTCTTTTCATTTAATTTCTAAGCTGCTGGAATTTAATGCGATCCTGATGTGTCTTAGTAACTCGCCATTTGTCCCAGGCCTTATCTCTAAGTTTAATTTTAGATTTGGTTTCTGTAGTTAGCCAGGGTGCTATCCGTATCTTGGTTCTGATATGTCGGTTAGGTGCATGAGAGTCCAGAATGTTGAGGAATGTGTCATTAAAGAATGCCACACTCTCCTCAAGAGGCAGAGTTTTTAGCTTGGACCAGTTATAGGATTTGAGTTCTGTTAAGAATAGAGTTGGAACAAATTTATTTTTATTTCTAACAAGTCTGTATATGGGAAGGTTTGAGTTGGTAAATTTGTGTTTAATTATGAATGTGATGAGGTGGTCACTAAGGTCATTAGGGAGGGTCCCTGTAGTATATTTATGTGTCCCATTATTAGTAAGAATCCAGTCAATTATGCTCTCCTTATGGTTAGCATTACCAGTTCTTGTTGGGGAGACAATTTTTTGTGAGAACCCATATAAATTAATGGGCATGGGATTAGTCTCAGTGGAACATTTGGTCCAATCAATGTTAACGTCCCCTAATACAATGGTTTCTTGAGGGTAGTTAGAGGCTAACCAGTTTAGTGTTGACTCCAAAGTTTCTAAGTTGTTCCCTGGCGGAATGTAGATTACAGTAAGATTGATACTTTTTAGATTATTTAAGCAAAGGTTTAGGGCAATTAACTCTGCATTAGCAACCTTAGGCGGTTGTATAGGATTCATGATGATATTAAGGGTACTTCTATACATAACAGCTATTCCACCACCCCTTTTTTTTTCCCGATCAACCCTTAAAATATTGTACCCAGGTGGGAGAATTTCTTCGTCTTTTGTGGCTGGTTTGAGCCATGTTTCTGATAGACACATAATGTCAGGGAGATGTGTGGCTAACATAGCATGTAGATTGTGAACCTTGTTATTTAAGCTTCTTAGATTAAGATGGAAGATAAGAAGGGAGCTAGCTGATCTTTGGACTGATGTTGGTGTGACAGAGTCTGGGTTAGTAGATGGGCCTGGGTTCGGGTGTATATCACCATCTTTAGTAATACATTTCTTCAGGTGGTCTAAGAGTCTTAGCAGTTTATATAGTATTTTTTGTCCATGTTTAGTGGTTGTTGCCTTTAGGTAAGATTGGGTGATATATATGCTATTAGTTCTTAGGATTCTTGTGGGGTAATAAAGAGGAGAAGTCTCTTTGGAGAGAGCATTTCTAAGATTACAAGTTTGGCCCTTGGGGTAGTGAAATCCCTTGAGGTTTTGGTTTTCGTATCTGGATAAATAGTAAGGGATAATAATAAGTGAAAGTATAAGTGGGATAATAAGTTTCATTACTTTCCCCATAATATAGGGGAGGATTTAACTAGTAGGATAGGTGGGTCCAGGAAGTGGTTACCTAGAGATGCTAATAGCAGGTGTTGTGGGAGGAGATATATTAAGTTGGTGGTCTGGCGTGATTGGCTCAGAGCTAAGTGGGGTGTGTTTTTTACACTAATAAATGTAGAGATAGCAGGGGCGGGTGGGATTAGGGGGCAGGGTGGGGGCGCGGAGCGAGCCCGAGCGAAGCGGAGCGGGGATACACCAATCAGGAGCTTTTTAGGTCCTAAAGGACCTATGCTACAGGTAAGTATAGAAGCCCACAGTTGATACTTGTAAGGCCAGATTTTTAAGTACAAGGTGAAATTACAGGTGAAATTTTGACTTACACTCTAGTTTTTCACAGGAGCAAGCTGAATTTAGTAACTGACTGCAGTTATGGACTAGGGGTTATCTGTCCGGACTTAGGCTACCGGCTGAGTTGAATTACTGTTATGTTGCCCGCCCGTGAGCACTTTCCATGAGGTAAAACACTAATGTCAGAAGGGTATTAATTATTACCCTTATTTTATCCTGGGACTGATGTCAGGAACCAGCTTGTGCATTCGCACCACAGTAAAAGTTCTTCCTGGCTTCAGGATTACTACTTGGGACTCCCGCGGTTATAGTGATTAGGGGCAAGTACCTAAGAGAGATGAAATGTATAGACTTAAATTTAGTATTGAAGTAGCACCGTAACAATGTTAAACAAGCTATAGTAGTTGTAACAATTTCAAGCAGCAGATTATTATTGGTTAACAAAGCTTATACAGGAGGTCGCCTAGCTGAAATTACACAGTCCCTCAGAAGGCTTACAATAAAACTAACAGCTAGCGGGATAATCAATGTTACTAGGTCCACCTTGGGAGAGCGTTAGTTGATATTAATTCGTGGTGAAAACGCCATGTAAGGTTTGGCGTTGGATTGTTTTAACAGCACTCCCAGTGCGTTTAACTAAACAAAGAGCCACAGACCTTGTTAAGAAACACGCACATTTTCTGTAGCTAGTAACAATCGGTTCTAACAGAATGAGCAACTCATGCACACATTAGAGTTAGCATTCCCAATGCGTTTAAATATAGTAATGAACCGCAAATCAAGAGAACAGTACAGTTTAAGCAGACCAGTACAGCTATTAAAATCATTAAGATAGCACTTGTTTTTAGGTAAAATGCTATTGGAGTCGGCGCTCCCAATGCGTTTAACTTTATAGCAAAGAGCCTCACAATCAAAAGAACAGTACAGTTTAAGCAGACCAGTACAGCTATTGAAATCAGTAAGATTGCACTTGTACACAGGTAAAGTGCTAACGCTAGTCGCATTCACTTATGCAGACTACCTTTAAACATTGGCTTCATTCATGATAACATTTGCAACGTACCCTTACAGTTTTTTTAACAGCAGAGGTATTTCAGGAGTACAAAAACAAAAACAAAAATAAGCATTAGTAGCATACCTCGAGACAGGAACAGGCTACCGGGCAGGAGAACGCAACAGTACTTTTTAAAAAGGGCGGAAAACTAGCAGGACCTTTAAAAACTTTCCTGCGTCAGAGGAATGAGGAGGGGATACACCAATCAGGAGCTTTTTAGGTCCTAAAGGACCTATGCTACAGGTAAGTATAGAAGCCCACAGTTGATACTTGTAAGGCCAGATTTTTAAGTACAAGGTGAAATTACAGGTGAAATTTTGACTTACACTCTAGTTTTTCACAGGAGCAAGCTGAATTTAGTAACTGACTGCAGTTATGGACTAGGGGTTATCTGTCCGGACTTAGGCTACCGGCTGAGTTGAATTACTGTTATGTTGCCCGCCCGTGAGCACTTTCCATGAGGTAAAACACTAATGTCAGAAGGGTATTAATTATTACCCTTATTTTATCCTGGGACTGATGTCAGGAACCAGCTTGTGCATTCGCACCACAGTAAAAGTTCTTCCTGGCTTCAGGATTACTACTTGGGACTCCCGCGGTTATAGTGATTAGGGGCAAGTACCCTTATTTTATCCTGGGACTGATGTCAGGAACCAGCTTGTGCATTCGCACCACAGTAAAAGTTCTTCCTGGCTTCAGGATTACTACTTGGGACTCCCGCGGTTATAGTGATTAGGGGCAAGTACCTCGAGACAGGAACAGGTTACCGGGCAGGAGAACGCAACAGTACTATTTAAAAATCCCAATCCATATTCGACAGAGCTCCTCTCTGACCCTTTTCAAGAGAAATCTTGATGAGTGGATGGATAATCTTAAGTTCTACCCTGGGATCAGTTCAGGAGCCCTGTTGACAGAGGCCCAGGTTACTAATCTAATGGGGAGGCGAAAGCCATCACTCTGTGGCTCAACTTATAAATGCCCATGGGCAGATAGCCTAGTACTTACCTATGAACCTATTCCTGAACATTCTGGGGTTATCTGGGGTTCTGGGTTTTACTTTTACCTCAGAGGTGACAGTTTTATGATCTAACCTTACCAGAAAAGACATTACACTAGGAGGTCTACAGCTCTTTCCCATATTAGTGTGGACCAGCAGATCCAGTATGTTTGCGCCCCTTGTCAATGTATTGACAATCTATTCCAGGGAGTTTGTGTTTACAAATTCCAGGAATCTCTGTGCCTGCACGTTTGGTGTCATGTATGATTCCCAGTTAATAGTGGCATAATTAAAGGTGCCCTTGAATATAGTATCGGATTGGATGGTGAGAGTTTCCAATAAGCTTTAATACATGTTGTAGGTTTCCTGGGTCATAGAGGGGAACCTATAGCTTGCAAGGAAATAATAAGGGATTTTCTCTTTGGTTATTTGAATGTGGTGAAGCTCAAGTGCATTGTTCTGTTTTAAGTTTTGATGTAAATCAAGATACCTTCACCTTTAGTCCCTGTCTGTGTAGTAGCAGGTCTTAATATTTGGAAGGCATTATAACCTTACACTGCCAGGGTGCTGTCCACAACTTTAAACCATGTTTCATTGACTACACAGATCCCAGCATTCTCAAGGTTGAAGAGTTTATAGGGAATGGAGTTTCTTGTTTTGACTTCTAGCATTGAGCAGTAACACCTTCAGATTTTCTTGGTTTTGATTTGCTATTTTGGAAGTATTTTCAGTTTGGCATGCCCTAACAAAGACATTATGGGGAGGACAGTGTTTTAGCTAATATTTGAAAGTCTAGAGGGGAAAGATGCAGACCATCCCTGATAAGGCTGTGTGGTCTGTTGACCATGTTCTTTCATGCTGACAAATAATGCACCCCCTTAGAATGACACCAGAAACTAATCCAATTAAAGTCAGTCATCTTCTGTTTTTGTGGCTTCATCCTTGGAGAAGGTAGAATGCTGCTGAATGCTAGTCTCATCTCAGCTTGGGGCACATATTCTGAGAGCTCCAGGTGTCTCTCTTCATTATAGTGTAGAAAGGTAAGTCTCAGGTCACTTACATCCACATGTACTATGACTGAGTCATGCTGGCACTTGTGGTCCAATGACATGAGAGCATGTGTAATGTGATGCACCCTGGCCCCTTACAAGCAATTGACAGTAACCTTCTCATTACTACACCTGGTGAAAGGGACATCACTTTGTCTCACAGTAGTGTCTGCAATGACCAGGATTTTGGATTGTGTGGTGGCCTGCCTTATGGGGTTTGAAGTAATGGCTTTGTTAAATGTGGCTGTATGTGTTAATGTGGGTGTTGTTTTGAAAGGCTGCTGAGGGCATTTCTTTTGTGTACTTAATCTAGGAGGTTATTGGGCTTTAAGAAAGTTAATTTAAGTGCCTTAGCATATGTGGGTCATTTGTTGACATTAGGAGTGCTTTTGTGTTAGAATTTTGCCTCCAGCAACATTGTATAAATGCGCCTCTCAAGTACCTTATCAGTTTGTTTGAGAATTAGATAGTTGTCAGTAAATATGAGGCAATTTCTGCATTGCCTCAGGATGCCCATATCCATCAAGTTAGTAACAGAGATGGTAGGAAAGTTCATATCCACGGCAGTAGGCCCTTTTTTATCATTTAGATAGTCTTGGTGAGAATACAAAGTGAGGTCAGGAGTATCTGTTTGCAACTCTAGGGATAGTGGTTGTCATTACAAACTAGTTGTAATAAATTGAACACAGCTCTGGTCACTTTCCTAGTTTAAATAGTTTTACCCTACTGATGATGTGTTGTTACGATAGTAATAATGCTCAGTATGAGAGGAACTGCAGGTTCGGACATTTGGTGTATGTGTTTGGACAGAACAGAATGCAATTAAAACACCGCATAATGAATAAACACCACAATATTTAAAATAGAAGAATGCTACTAAAGTAATACAATTTGCAAGAAAAACAAACTAACCTTTCTGTCATTGCAGTGCATGTCAGAGACTGAGTATTTCCAGTAAAGCCTTGAAATGTTTTATTTTATCTGTTAAGTGTAAGGTTGTGTTCTTAGCTCCTTCCTCAGTTCATACGCAATTCACCTTAAGTGATCTGTTTCAGTGTCAAAGACGTTAACCAGGTTAAAGGTACAGGATCTATACTTCACAAAACAAAACTGATTAGGGTCGATGGTTTATAGGTCAGCAATGTCATTGTTTATAAAGCTCACCAAGCTACATTCCATGATTTTACAGATGATGCTGCTGTTGAGGCATGTAGGACAGTAGTGGCCAAGATCTGAGATGTAGCCACCCTTGTGCAGTGGTAATATGAGAGCTATTCTCCATGGGTCAGTTATATACCCAGTAGACAGACTAAGGTTGAAAAGGTATAGAAATTGTTCAGCAATGTAATTGTGCACTAACTAGGAGACAGCCTAGTATAAACTGTAAGGTAATTTATTCACTTGATCTTTGTTTACCGGGAAGTCCAACTGGGATGATGCACTTTTTCATTGGAGGCCCAGGGAGAAAAGCTCCACATTTAACAACAGTTTTGAAATACACATAAAATAAAGTGTGTATGATATCAGAAGGAATACAAAGTATAGGTAAGTGTACATTGCTTTACAATAACTTACATAAACATAATTTAGAAACGGAGCATATACGTAGCTTGCATAGGTATATACAGTGTTAGACATTCATTAGAAATAGACACAGGCTTGTATATGACAGAGAGATATAACATTGAAAAAGATACTGTAATATTACCTGCGATTACTAGCAATTAAAAATAGTGAAAAGAAGAGGCAGCTTAACCATAGGAAATATTAGGAAGAGGGGAAGGTTGGTGATAATGAAATATAGTAAGATATGTTAGTAGTAGAGCAACTGTAAAAGTATTGTTGCAGTTAGGATTGAGAATTAAAGTAATTAGGAAAGTGAGAATGGTTGTGGCTGCTTGGACTGTTATAACGAGTATTAGTTTTGGATAGATGAGGAGATAGAGTGATGAAACTGACAGAGGGGGACAGTGAGGTAGTGGTGGTCTAATCAGAGAGAGGAGAGATTGAATCTTGTCACTTAGAACCTGTGACTGATGTTATTAATGTAAACAAAGTTTCTCCTTAGAACTTCTAAGATTTCGTCACTAGTAATTTGGGGGAAGAGGAGTTTAGTGATTTAATGGATGGAACCTGGATGAATGGAAAGGGTAATACTGCATCCAAATTTGTCAAGTAGGACTTTGACTGTAGCTTCAGAATTACAATAGGTAGTACCATTCTGTTGGAGCTCAATGCAGTGTTGGGTTGGGTGTTACTTCTAATATTCCCAGTATAGTTAAAGGCATCTTATGATTATCCTTGGAGTAGCTGGCTACTTTCAGTTCATATCCTGCCTATGTCTTCCTAATGGTATGCTTGACTTCTTTGCTGACCTGCTTAAGGTTCTTCTTATAGTGAGAGATGGGGACTCTTTTATATGAAGCAAGTTTTTTTTTCTTTTATTGTAGAGTTTATTTGGGAGTTCCATCACAGGTGTTTATTTTTAAATTAACCCATACTTAGGACAAATGGGGATGGAGCTCTCTGTAGTTTATCTGTAGTTGGGTTATCTGGCCATTGAAGTTTAATGCTATGCATAATGACATTAGTGACTGGGTCAGCAGGGGGAGTGCTTTGAATATCTTCGGACCCTCAGAATGGGATATTAGCTTGGCTTTGAAGCAGTCATTGAATATTGTATTTATTGGACAGGACGGTACTACTTTTGAGACAGAAAATAACATTTTGTTGGTCAGTTTTGATGGAAAGAATGACATTATTAGGGATGCAGTCAGAGACAGCAGTTGTAAGGAAAAAAATCAGGTATGTTGTCTCCTGTAGCGGGAGCTTGGACCTTTTGAATTAGGGAGTGTAGCACTGCGGTGGTGGTGCTGCGGTAGCGTTGTCACCTCACAGCAAGACATTGTGATGTTCAATTCTCAGCTAGAGCGTCTTCTGTGTGGAGACATGCGTGAATGGGCGTACCTTCATTGAAGATTGTGCATCAAGGCTGGCAAACTCGGCACGTAAAAAATCTACTGCTAATCATTAGCGGACCGGAGTTCCGCTGTGGCGACCCCTAACTGGGAAAAGCCGAAAGACACAAACATACTGATAAAATCAGTGTACCGTTTGGCATATCTATTGTTTGTTGTGTAAGATTTCCATTTAATGGATGTGTAGTTAAAGTCATGTAGTGTTAGCATGTTGGGATTAACAGGTATATAATTCAGTTTACCAAGGTAGCTGTCATGGTCAGCAGGAGACATTGTAGAGGCATCTATAGTTGACAGTGATGTGGTAATTGTCTTTATTTCATGAGATTAAGATGTGCATGAGTTCTGTATCTTTGTCATGAGGTATTTGGCATTAAATAATGAGGAGGGGATAAATACTGATATTCCCCACCAATGAGTGATAGGCAGAGTACACAGTATGGTGGTAGTAATGTCAGTACCTTCAAACCAAATTTCAGTAACAATATGTATGTGTGTATTTGGGATATCAGGAAGGTCAAGTTTGGGCAATTTTTTGTTCAGACTCCTGGAGTTGAGTGATACCAACGTAATATAAGCTGGTTTGAAATTTGCTAGGATGGAATGTCCCAGAGGTGGGCATGCCTTCAGAAGGTACTGTGTTAGCATAAAACATCTTAGCCAGGAGTTGATGGTTTTGGACAGGTTTAAAAAGCAACTTTACACTTCAGCAATGCTTAATTATGTAACCCACTTAACTCATTCACTTCAGGGCAGTACAAGAATGCTGACTGCTTATTTTCACCATAGGGATAATAGTGAGCTCATTTTCAGAGCATCCATTTTCAATACCTTACAGAAAACAAAATATTCATAATTATTTAACCATAATAGCTAGACTAAAAATGTAAATGCAAAAGTTGTTCAGCAGATGCCAATCTTCTCAATGGTATAAATGTTGATAGTGTGAATCTAAGTAATGATTTAATGTTTGCTAAGGAATGCTTATGTTATGGATATTTTTTATATATTTGATAAAACAAGTCACATTTTCTCAAGTCAGTGTACCATGCAGACCCACACAGTTTGCAATTAATTTATTTGTGTGAAAGTCAGCTTTAAAATGACACCAGTAGTTTGTGATGCTCCTTTACTGAAATGTTGTTGTTTCTTTCAGGTTTTCCCGGTTAGGGGTCGCCACAGCGGAACTCCGGTCTGCTAATGATTGGCAGTTGATTTTTACGTGCCGAGTTGCCAGCCCTGACGCACAACCTTCAATGAAGGATTGTGTGAGAATTCTACATAAACAGTGCAACAAACATTTCAACCTCAGAATATCTGCACCTTGGCTTTCACAGTTATTCAAATATAGTCATGTCATCTTCTTCTGGAACATTGTCATAAGTGTCCAACCCCTGAATTTCGGCCTGAATTTCTTGCAACTTCATTTCCTGTAGCACCATTGGCCCCAATCTGTCATGCCTAGCAATAAAGCTCTCCTTAAATGAGCACTGCGTGTCCAAGTAGCCTGCTTATAGTGCATTGGCAACACAGCTGTCAGTGATTTTATCCCATGAATTTTTCACCCAAGTCACGACCTCTTGCAGGCTAGGCTTCACAAAGTTTCCATGCTGATTTCTCACCATTCTATTTTCAGTGTAGTCATTAAGTTCCATGGGCAAATGGTCATTGAATGGCTTGTTTATTGCAATATCAAGAGTTTGGAGATAGGCAGTCATTCCTGCGGGAATCATTATTTGATCTATTCTCCTCCATGCTAGGAATTTCTTCATTTCTTTAACGCTGTGAGTGCTGGCTGAATCCCAGACTAGCAGACCTCTTTCGCTACCTCACAAAACAAGTGGCAGCATTACATCGACCCACTTCCTTATAGCTGCTTGTGTGCACCAGGGTTTTTTGGTTTCAAGAATGTAAATGGCTGAAACACGTTCAGTCTTA